>NW_027111154.1:446958-450728 GCF_000696795.3 Halyomorpha halys | reverse complement strand
ACTTTTATTATTGCATTTTTATTCCATTCATATACTTGTACTATTTTAGGATTTGAACATTTTTTTTAATTTTCCATATTTTTTGTATACAATTATTACATATTTATTCCGCTTAAAATTTCTGAATAGTGGTGGTTCAGTCCTTTGGAATCTGGTTTGATATTGACAGTATAATTTATATTTTCTGAGATATAAATCGATTCTAATATCTTCCTTCTAAAATTATTATTCTCTTTATGAATGATTTGGACATTTTCAAAATCAAATTTATGTTTATTCTGAACAACATGTTGAACCAATGCTGTTTTCTTGTGTTCCTTTTCCTTATTCTTTATGTCATTTTCATGTTGATACATCCTGTCTTTTATATATTGTTTTGTTTCACCTATATATATGCCTGGACAATTAATGCATGAAATTTTATACACTAATCCCGATTGATATTTATTGTCTATTGGGTCTTTTGTTCTACTATAAAAAAAAATTTTTTTTTACTTTTTTATAATAGGGAAGGAATTTTATAGAAGAATTTGTAAGTAGGAATCTATATTTTTTTATAAAAAAAGACAAAAAATTTTATAATGTTATTGTGATATTATTTTAATGATTAATTATTTAAAGATGGGACATAGGCAATTAGCCGGCATTTAAAGAATTTTAAAGGAAAAAATGAAAACAAAATAAGGTAAGACCAAAAAAAATCAGTATGTAAGTGAAGGACATTGGTATAAAAGTAATTAAAAGGAGCTGTTTATAGGAATCCTTGAGAATGACCTGAGTGGTCGAAACGTTGGAAGTTTAAAAAGAATAAAGTTGAGAGAAAAAGGATCAAAATTATTTTTAAAAAACTAAACCACTCTCAAACAAGTATATTAATAAAAAATAAATATACATATTATTTTATTAAAAATTTGATGTATATTTTTTACACAGTCTAATGGCGAAATGTTTGAATTGCTATTTCTAAAGAAACTATTTACAAAGAAACATTTTGATATATACAGTTTATACTTATTACATATGTATAATATCTATATTATATATATGTACACACATAAATAAATAACGCCCTGAGGACGATAATAGCTGACAGGTCGAACAGCTGATTGATATGTATATATAGAGGTTCTGAACTCAATAAAAGTTAGTCTTGTTTACGCATTGAGAGAGTTACCCTTTTTATTAGTTTTTCATCACCAACACGTAACTGGTGCCGAAACCCGAGACTTTTGGAAACTAAAACAATTTTCAGTCTCCTCTTAATTATGGCCGGTAACGGAATAGTGAGAGCGGGGGTTCTAAACATTAAGGAACAGTCCACTTGCAGCCACCCATCCTCCAGGAACAGTCCACTTGCAGCCACCCATCCTCCAGGAACAGTCCACTTGCAGCCACCCATCCTCCAGGAACAGTCCACTTGCAGCCACCCATCCTCCAGGAACAGTCCACTTGCAGCCACCCATCCTCCAGGAACAGAAGAGCAACCAGGAGCTGCAGACCCGGGGAGGTGGCAGAGCTTCACTTTGTTTCACCTCACTTCGTTGTTGAAGAAGAATTATTAGATTTAGTAGCACTTCAACAGTCAACCCGCGGTGTCGATATTAAAAATGCATTAGAATCTCTAATGGAAACTTTATATTATAGATTATAATATTAATAAACTTTGGATTATAGGTTATAATATTAATAAACTTTCCATTATAGATTATAATATTAATAAACTTTGGACTATATATCATAATATTAATAAACTTTGGATTATAGATTATAATGTGATTTTAATGAGAATGAGGAAATGGGATTTTAATTTATATATTATTTACTTGACTTTCACAGTCTTCAATGTGAAATGTTTTTACTTAGCTTCCCGTGCACAGATCAGACGCCCAAAGCAACAGTTGTGATGAAGTATCATAACTAAAGTTATACTTTACACTGTTCCTTATGCTATGTGTAACTCGAGGGTGTGGTGGCAAACAACGGATTCTGATAAATTCCTCGGCGGTAGACAGGACAATGAAGTCTAAAAAGGAGGAGACAGGAAACTACTCGTCGATTCCGACTATAACATTTACTAGACAAACTGTCTTAACCTCAAATCTATTACAAAAGTCTGATCTACATGACTATTATAAGGCCTATCTGGATATACGGATTTGAGCTATGGGGCTCCACTAAACCATCAAATTTCTCCCGGATCCAATCCTTACAGTCCAAAATTCTTAATGCTCTTTACTTTATCACAAATCAAGTCATTCAGGACCTTAATGTCCCATATTTGACGATTCGCCAAGACCCAGATACCAATTTTTCCATGATAAACTTCCCAACCAACCAACTTGGTTTCCCACTTCCCAACACCCTCCCCTCACAAACCCACTTATTCGCAACCAGGCTTCTCTTTAATTCAAAAAAAAAAAAAAAATGCCGACCTACTTCACTTCGAGCCTACGGTTTAATTCCGTTCATATCTTTTTTTCAACTCAAAAATCTCGGGATTTCATAATCTTTAAACCTTCCCACGGCGAAATGGAACATATAGAGAAAAAAAACCTGCATACTGTAGATCGGACCAGTAATAACAATGTCTATCGAACATTACAAAGGTTAATGGACGAATTTTTGGGAGGTATAGATGAATCAGTGTGTCAGATTTTCATGGATGTTTAGTAAATCGGTTACGGATCATGTGAAACACTTTAAGAGCATTTTTCAGAGGATGCCAGAATTCGGACTAAAACTATCTCGAAAGAAGTCATTGCTAGGACAAAAAAGATTACATTTTCTAGGACACAGCATATCTCAGGAGGAGGTTAGACCGCATGTGCAGAAGGTAGCAGCCTTACATCGAATGGTGGTTCCGACTGACAACAAATCAGAAGATTTAGGGGCATTAAACTACTATCGTCGGTTCGTACCTGATATGGCGGAACGCCTGGCAGAAGCACGTTACAGTGCCTTGGAAGGAGAACTATTGGGGTTGTATGGTTAATAGAGCATCGCCGACTCTACTTGTTAAGGAGAGGTGTGCCTTAGTACGAAGTATGATCGACATCCACCCCGTGCAGCTGAAGAAGAGACTCCTACCGCGAGTGTACCGCTCAGCGACTTACAGGTGGATCTTTCACCTAGAAAGGCTACAAGTGGGTCACAATTATTGATGTATTCGGTAAGGTGGCCATGGCCATGTCCGGAGTAGGACAGGTCAGCGGAGGCGGAATGAAAATAAACTTTAAATCTGTAATTTAAAGTTTTAAAATTCAATGAGAAAGTGGCAAAATAGGTAATTAGGCATAAGCTAAGGCAAGCTTATTAATAAATTAATATGGTTCTCTATTGTTTTATAGTCTCATTGGTAATTTGACTGATATTAATGGCAGAATAGTCTGCAAATGTATTTAAATTATTGGACGTGAGGTGTAAAATTATATTTAAGGTATGCTATTTTATTAGCAACAAGGTTGTTTGTTAAAATTGTTAGAAATTAATGTAACAGTAATAAAAAAAACTGTTATTTAATAGATTCCCCTTGAGGATGGCCGAAACGTTGGATTTTAAAAGAAATAATTAACAGTGTTTTCAGACTTAATTTGGATATAAATAATTTTATTCGACAATAAAAACCAGCCTCAACAAAGTGAAAAGACTGACTATATATAAAGCAAACAAAATAAAAATAAGATTTAATGCGAAAAGGATAAATAAACAAGAAATAGAGTATAGTAAATATAGTGTGATAAATACAGTATAGTAAATATAGTGTGATAAAT
>NW_027111154.1:445357-446753 GCF_000696795.3 Halyomorpha halys | reverse complement strand
CAGTATAGTAAATATAGTGTGATAAATACAGTATAGTAAATATAGTGTGATAAAAGCACGTCAACTTTTCATTGTAGATTGGAATATCCTCTTTTCATATATTTGTTTAACAACTTTTTGGACTGTTTATATAGGGCTGTCAACTGTTCAAGGGCCTCCGAAAACTTTGGACCCGAGGATTGCAACCTCCTAGGTACTACTTCATGGTCAACCCATGGTTGTGTCCAATATTCCTGTGTAAGGGCTGAGTATTTCGTAGCGGTTATATTAAACAATTCAGAACAGAGCATCCCAGAAAAATTAATTAAAGGTATCAAGATATATTCCTCTTCTTTATGTAGCTACTTAGCAGAAGAGGAAGATGGGAAGAAGAAGAGAAGAAGAAAGTGGGCGGGAGGGAGGGGATGAGAAATGGTGAGGAGCGGCCTACTTGGCTCAGTGCCTCTCGCGCTCTACCATCGTTAAAGTCCCCGCATGGTCTTCTACTTCTTTCGATCTGAGGATATCGCTATATCAGGTGAGTCCTAGTGTCTTTGTCTTCCAGCTCTAGGCTCTACTATAATCATGAAGAGATAGATATTGCCCCCCCCCCTTTATATTTCAACATTAATTAGTGTTCTATAAAATAGGCGAACATTGTAGCCCACAGTCAATGAAGATGCTGAAAATTGTCCCATCGTCACATGAGGAGCATGATAAGAACCCGATGTCTTCAGTCTTCATCCAAAATCTTTCCATCCTGTATACATATAAAATCATAATCTTTACCATTAAAAACCATGGGGTTCAGTACTTTGTAAGGAAGTACTTTTTTTTAGAACAACTGTTCTGCAAGGAGGTGGTTTGTTCAAGATCACGCCTAATCGTCAGGCTTAACCCTAATTAAGGGTACCAACTTTATAGGGGCTGGGAGGGCCCCAGTCGGGCTCCTGAACCCACATGGTTGACTCACGGCTACAGTAAAAGAATAAATAATCATCAGTCACAGACCTGAGTACAAACCCAGGTCCAAGAATATATATGTGTGTAAGTATATAATATATTTACGAAATACATAAATAATACTAATTGTTTCTCAAAAATATTAATGTTTTTGCTGCAGTCGATCTCACAATGAGCGAAGTGAAATCAATTTAATTACAGGTTAAGATTTCTAAAATAAATAATTTGAGGGATCTAATCTTGTCTACTTTCTCTTGCGGTCAAGCCGGCTAGGGCCAGGAGGGGGAAAGGGACTAAGGACCAAGTCGATGAATCGATTATATAAACCCTACCCTACGGTATGTCATCAAATCATTTAAGATCGATTAGTAAGTTCTTTGGTATGATTTTCCTATTTAATTTTAATTTATTTCAAAGGACGAAGAAAATATAATTTTATTTTATCACTATTATA
>NW_027111154.1:428440-443987 GCF_000696795.3 Halyomorpha halys | reverse complement strand
GGCTCTTATCAAAAAAATAAATAAGAGCGGCTCTTATCAACAATAATAATAAAGTGTGGCTCTTATCAACAACAATAATATAATCTCGAACAATAATAATAAAAAGTGTGGCTCTTATCAACAATAATAATAAAGTGCGACTCTTACCAAAAATAAAGTTTTATTTTATTATTGAACTGTTTTACATAGTCCAGATATCACAGTGTGCTTTATTTTTATTATAGATCCGCATTAAAATTTCAATTATAACTTCTGAAAATATGCAAACACATAAGAACAAATAAATATTGAATTAGTTTATCAACACTCCTATACTCCTCATTATTTATATTTTTTTATTTAAAGAGCAAACCACAATGGGTAAGGCTTCCTAATTCTTGGTTCATGTTCGAGTCCGTTTCAGACAGATAGATTATTTATAATAAAATAATTTCTTTTAGAGGTCACTCAGCCTCTGTAATGTGGGTTCGTTAAATGAAGATAATCTTAACGGTTGATGGTACATACATAGTAGAAAACAGTACTTTCTCACCAAGGTTTTTTATGGGATGTAGTGATGAAGATTCATCATTAATTTTTATGTTGAAGAAGTTTACGCTGAAGGAAGGAAATGAAGACGTTGGAACGTGAAGGGGGGGGAAATAATGACAATATTTGAACGCTTAAAACATAAAAAATGCTCTTAATTTGTTCTATAATATCCCATGAACTCCAATATTTATTCCCTGTTTTGACGAGATAGCCGAACAAATCCGCACTTGAAAAAGTTCAATTTCAGTATTAATACTTCCCCTATATCCTCAATAATTATTAGTTTGTTTTTTAACGATGTACATTTATAATTTGTAGGCAAAAATTAGCTTTTAGTATATATTCCAACATGATTCCAATGAACTTCCTCTCAATGGCTGATTTAAATAAACCAATTAAAAAAAAAAAAAGTGCTAGTGCATAATGCTTTTTTTTTTTTAATTATTTATTTATTGTAATTTACAACTGTACAAAATAATACAATAGGTAAATATGTAGTATGTTTCATATACACTTGAAAAACTTGGGAAGGAACCGCCCATTGGTGGTACTTCAAACATTAATTTAAACTAGAAGGTCCCGTGGCCATCTTCTTTTCAGACGCCTCGAAGGATTATCAGGGATTGTTAAGGATGAAAGATTAAGAATTAATGGGTTAGGAGTTTGGAATAAAAAGACGCATATCTGTTTTGGGTCAAATCTGTAACGAATGGGATGTTAAGGTCTTTATGAATGAGTTTATTTGTGACGTAATAAGGAGCATCAAGGATTTTACGTAGGATTTTGGATTGTAACGATTGGATGCGGGAAGAATTTGATGGTTTGGTGGAGCCCCAGAGCTCAATTCCATATGTCCAAATTGGTCTGATTATTGTAGAGTATACTAATTTTTTGTAATGAATGGGAAGTTTAGAGCGTTTGTCAAGTAAGTGTTGTAGCAATCGGAATCTACGAGCAGTTTCTTAGCATAATGCTAAAATTAGCTTTTGAGTTTTGTTGCATTTTGGCGTGTTTTTTTTTTTTATTAGATATTCCTAAAAGACTTAATTGAATATGTTACAAACAGAGACTTTACTGCAACAACTTTTTTAGGGACAGGGAGACAAATTAAAAATTTTTTCACGATTTTGATTTCTCAACTTGCTGTAGATCTCAGAAGTAGACCATGATTTGTTTTTCCTTAACATTTATATTATTCAGTCGGGACGACGCCCCTGTTCACTAATGAAAAATAAAAATAATCGATTGGCTTTTACTAAAATTTTTAATTTGTCTCCCCCCTTAAATCTGCATTAATAATTCAAACAACGCTCTTTCTGAAACACCACAGATGATGTCAATGGCGGTCATGAAAACCTAGCTAAGTCGAATTGTCTTGGGTTAGCTGAGTGTAAACCGACCTCGGGAAGTTGTGTTGAATTGTTTAAGTCTAGTTACTTTCCATCGAGAAAATAACAAGTAACTTGATATAAATGATTTAACAAAACAAAATACGGCTAGTCTTTCGCGATCTCCACAAATATATAGAATCATATTTTATCCAACTACTGAAATATAATATGATAAGAACCTAAATTGTATTGTTTGCCGGATACTTGAAAATTAGACTTAAACTTGAACATTCCTAATGAGCCTGAGACATTTATTGAGAAAGTAACACCTATATTTTTTATATAGGAGATAGTCGGGGGTGTCAAATGGAACAAAAAATGGTTATTAATGACTTGTTTCGTTCCACTTTGCTGGGATTTATCAGGGATAAAAAAGGATACAAATAATTAAAATAATCTATCAAAGTAAGAAAACAGATAACAAAAATAAAACTAAACTAAGGTAGGGTTAAAAGTTATTTAAATATAAGTGAAAAATTACATAAAAATGAAAAAAAAAAGAAATAAAAGTTTTTTATCTATTTATTGAAATTTACAACTGTATAAAAAAAAAATGGAATAGATAAAAGTACTAAATGCTTTAGAGCAGATGATAATGTTGGGAAGGAACCACCCAATGGTCATACTTCAATCATTGCTTTAATTGATTAAAGGTTTCATGGCCATCTTCTTTTCAGGCGCCTCAGAGGATTAACTATTTTTTGCACCTTTTGACAGCACCTTCTATATCTATCTCATTCATACTCAGTTACGGTTAATCATTTTTAAATATATAAGTTTAATTTTTTAGTTTGGTACAAAAGATGATAATGGCCAAGACGTTCGTGTTAGATAACAATCGATATTACGATTATTTCTTTTGGAAGAGCGGAGAAGAGCGAGCTGGTTATCAGAGCGGCCTGTTAGAAAGCACAGATCTAACGAGCTAGGGCCCGCTCCGCTTGTACCAACGCTTGCGGCAACAATCCACACATCTGTCCTTGTCACATTTATCAGCAATTACATTCCATTTACATCAGGGAGCCAACTTTTCACTTTATAAGATCTAATTTTTATCTTAAAAGTGTGTTGCGGTCGACATACATAGGCGAAGTAGAAGTAGTGAGAAGGGTTATGAAATGCATACTATGTTTATAAACAGTGTTACAGTATAAGGTGCATTACTGTGAGGTATGGGTAGATAAGAAAAACATATCTTCAAAACTATTTTTCTTTAAATCACTTATTAAGTTTTCGAGATATAGGCTCATGAAGAAAATAAATATCCAGACCCAAACTTTTGATTACTGTATTCCATGCATGAGGTGCCTAAAAAATCGATTTTCCTCGATTTGTTCATGATAGATTTATGTAAAACGCAGTTATTTTCTTTTTATAGGCTTATAGGCTCACCAGCTTTCTTCCAAAGTTGCGGCGGTTCAACGACACTGGATATGTCCTTCGCGAATTTCAAATCTTTCTTCTTAAAGAATTGAGGTTATTTCATAGAATTCTTATTTAATATCAATCCTATCAAAAATATTCAGTTGTGTCAGATCTAGAGAAGGTGACACTGCAACTTATCCAGCATTCTGGAGCAACCTTTAATATCACTGCTAATGTTTAAATTTAATTATTAATTAGTTGAAATACATATTAATTTATTGATTAGAACCTAAATAATTCAAAACAATGAAAATATTTTTATGTGAATATCTACTAACGGACATACCTTTATAGGAAATTATTTTTTAGTTTTGAGATAATTAATTTAAATCTTCAGTTTGATCATTTAACCCCGAAACAGTCTACATAACTAGCAATTTGAAACAATCTATATAACTAGCAATTCTAAACTATTTCAATATACCTGAATATATATTTAGTTTACGATTTAGATAATCCTGTTTACGATCATCTTTAACCACAACTTGATGCTTAATTAGTCTCAACTGTAAAGCATGAAACTAAAAACTAAGTACGCTGGGAGGATTAAGTCATCTAGTGATTAGGAGGATTGTGGATTGAGAGGGAAAAGTGTGAGAATTCTCTCTGTGGTCTGCTCTGAACCATCTATCTGTACAATCAAAAGCCGGTCTATCAACAAATTTCGCTCTTATGTTTTATTAAATTTTGATGTAATTTTTACTTTTGTAATGGCAACATGTAGACTAGGTGTAACAGTTATTAACAGACCAAACAAACTCTTTATGTTTAAAAACATAAACTGACCAGTCAATAACTGGATCACTTATTCTAGGGATCTAACTAATTCAAAATACAAAAGGTACATCAATATTATAAATTAGACGCTCTTTTAATCCGGAACGATAATTAAATATAATGACAATAGAGATGGTAATAGAGATGGCAATAGAGATGGAAATAACCGGTATTTGTTAAGGTGCGATAATTCCCTAAAATAAAATATAACCTAAATATATATTTTTTTTATTTATTCATTAAAATTTAGAACTGTATAAAAAAAATACAATAAGTAAATGTGATAAATGTTTTAGAACACAAGATAATCTTGGGAGAAACCGCCCATGGTGGCCATCTCCTTTTCAGACGCTTCGGAAGGTTATTAAGGATTGTTAGGGATAAGAGATTAATAACTAATGAGTTTTGGTGGCTAAGGATAGGAAGTATCTCTATTTAGGGCCAAATCTCACAATAATACTATAATAACATTGTATAATATATTATTTTCAATATAAACTTTTCACATTCGATGTAAATTACAATTAGAATGAAATACTGTACCGTATTCAAGTCAAATAAGTAGAACGAGTTTATGAGAAAATGAGGAGCAATTCAGAATAAAACAAGGACAAACTTTCCAATTTATTTACTTTAAACCGCAATATTATTATATTATTAATATAATTGGGAAATATATAATATAATTGTAAATTACTTCAGTAAAGTGCCGAATCCATTAGTAAATAACTATTTATATAAATTAAAAAATAAATATGAAAATAAAATATATTCGTAAAAAAGAATACTACGGTTCGAAGTTCTTCTCGAAATAAATGACCTCTAAATGTAATTCGAGAATAGTGAGTTTCCTATTTGTTCGTTCTAGAGGAGTAAGAAGTTCCTCTTTATAGCTTTTGTCCGTTTTAGAGAAGTAAAGGTCTTTAAATCTTTTAAGTTATAATCCTTCATAGATGGGACCGATGTTAAGTTATAATCCTTCATAGATGGGACCGATGTTAAATTGTGCGATAAGGGAGGGACTCCAATATTCAGAGGTTTCCCTTTAGAAAAGTTTTGTTGTTTTTGTAAATATTCATCGTTAAAACACAAAAATACAATGAAACTATATTTTTTTATAGTTTAATTTAAGGATATACTTTCTATTAATTATTCTGCTTTAGACATTGCTGTCTGATAGTGGAACATCCTTCCCTCCCTGAGTACTCCCCAGGGACTCGAGTATACCACCTCCTTCCCTCCCTGAGTACTCCCCAGCGACTCGAGTATACCACCTCCTTTCATCCCGGGCACAAGAACCGGGAGGACCGGGTATGGTGAGGCGGAACCAGAAGAGTGGACGATTAGCCGAGGAATCGGAAAAAGTTTATCAAGAACCGGAGGCTACTTTCTTTCCAGTTTGCCGGGTGTCCTACTTCGGACTTCTCTGGCGTCCTTTCCCTTTCGTAGTGGAGGACCTTCGGTGGCCGTTGGGGGTCGGATATCTGGGTCGGTTTGCAAGTCTGCAGCTAGAGACCTAGTTAGCCGACAATGCGTCGAGGATTCCAGCCAAAACATCTCCATATCGTTCTATGATTTTCGAGTTAGGTGGAGGTCGATATGTGAACTTGAAATTTGTGGAGTGTCATTCCTCAGCTTTCAAGGCCTGTGATATATTTTTTATAGTTTCCTAAAATTAATGTTATATTTCATTAGCTTTGTTAAAGAAGGACCTGCATCCATTTTATTCGTCTTGAAAAAAAGTATCATTTGCCCTTGAAAAAGTCTTCAACTTGAAATCTTGTAAGATTAGGCCATAGAACTTAATTTCATGTATTGCTCCTACGTTTTTTAATTAGCTAATGGCCAAAGTATAGATTTAAAACTTCAAATAATATCCTGAACGTTATTGCAGTAAATGACCACACAGATATCTATGACAGCAGAATTAACAATACACAGCAGTTAATTCACTTTACAATTGTGCTTTTCTATATCTTTACTCATAAACACGTGGCAACAACCTATTTCCAGATTAGGTGAAAGTTATTTGATGTACGAACTGTTTCCTTATGTGCACGTAGTAGTAGATTTACTGCCGGCATTTTTCTCCTTCTAGGATGCTAGAGTGAGATGTGCTATATCTCACCTGCATTTGTGTGATTTTATTTTCGGTCCTGATGAGCCTGACGTTTTGGTCTATGATTTATTTATTTATTTGAGAATTCGTTTTTGGACCTTGCTTAGGTAATACAATAGTAGTATAACCGATTGTATAACACAATCGGTTGTTATCGGGAGCGAACTAGATAAATTGAATGATGTCTAACGAACAATTCTCTTGGAAGCTACTAATATCTTCAACATTCGAGGTTATGAGACTGAAGCGGAACCTCGCCACCAGTCGATAGCAAGAAGCAAATAGACATCATAATGTGATACAGGAAGCCTATTCTCTCACATTTCACACAATGCGATAATGAAATCAACTTTTATTTATTCATATTTACAACAGTATTGAAGATATATACAAGTAAATTAGATGTTAGTTATACAATGGCATGAAACAGGCATGTGGAGAATCTACCCATTGATAGAACTCCAATTGGATTTCTAGAGGAGAAGATCATGAGGTCATCTTCTTTTCAAACGCCTTGGAGAATTATCAGGCATGTCAGAAACAGGAATAATAGGAAGTTTATTATGGAAGGATTGATATCTGGTTCTGATCAAATTGGCAGCATATTGAACATTGAGGTACCGATGAACTAAAAAATAGTAAGAAGCATTAAGAATTTTGAGAAGGATTTTGGACTGTAAGGATTGGATACGGGAGGAATTCGATAGTTTTGTGGAGCCCCAAAGCTCAGCTCCGTATGTCCAGATAGGCCGTATTTTAGTCATGTAGATCAGTCTTTTGTAATGGATTGGAAGTTTAGAACATTTAAACAAAAATAAAATACATATTTTTCAAAATAATAAATATAACTATTTCAGATTTTCTTATTGAAAAATGTAATGGTATAATAGTAATAATACTTTTATTCCTCAGAGTGAACATACTCTAAAGATCCAGAGCTCACTAGATCGCTAGCCCGAGGTCCTCCCGGAAGCTGAGATACTATACAGACGGCTGTGGGACTAGAATGGAGGTACCGTTACAAGAAATCATGATTTCACGGTCCCGCGCTGACACAGTGTGTGTGTGTGTGTGTGTGTGTGTGTGTGTGTGTGTGTGTGTGTGTGTGTGTGTGTGTGTGGAGGCAAAGCGATCACAGAGCAATTTCATCAGCTGTTAGCGTTTCTCGTTAAAATACATTTAGTATCAATACATATAGATCAAGATGGAAAGAAAAAACAATCTAATATTTGGGAAGAATATTCTAATGCGCTTTATAGGAAAATTATTTGTACATGGGCACTTCTAAAGTCCAAGTGGAAAACTGAATGATGATATCGTTAAATTGCAAAGAAGGATCAAAAAAATTCTTTTTGGAGCGCTAAAAAAAAACATTATATTTGACTTAGCTTCCTAATGACCTATGTATGAAATATATACTAAGGGGGAATATAGCATTTGTGCAAAATTTCGAATTAGAGTTTTCAATGGAGCGTATTTCCATTGTATTGAGGTCCCCCTTAGTGGAAATAACCAGGTTGCAATAGTAAAAAAATAAAATATAAAAAATACACAACACGATTTATACAAAACTTGGGGACGTATCTAAGGTGGTAAGTGGTAAGTGGTCGGGCGCACCGAATGAAGAGTGGTAAATGATGCGGGGCACCAAATGAAGGGTGGTAAATGTTGGGGGGCACCGAATACCAGGTTTTTAAGAGCTAGGACTGCTCAAGAGTTTATAATACTAAATAAATGAACCGAAATCAAGAAAAAAAATTATTCCGTGTAAGAATTTGGACCCGAACGCTTAAGATTTTTACAATATTTTGGAAAAAAAATACAGGGTAAAACTCAAGGCATAATAAGAATAAAAATTTTAAGAATATTGCTAAAAAAAAATAAAAGAGAGGAAGATGGTTGGGGTGCACTGAGTGAAAAACAATGCCGTAAAGCTTATGGCTCCCGCCAAAATTTGAATCCCTAATTAAGGCGCCAATAACGAACATCCTGGTACTGGGACCTGGCTCCAGGCGGCTTCATGAAGGCATCATGTTCTGCCCGAAACGTTTCAACCATTAAATAACCTTTACTTATTTCAGATAGCTTTTAAATTGTTTAGTAAAGGTAGTTTTAAGGACAAATACAGCCATAATTTTTTATTCCTCCAATAAAAAACGATGCCAACCATTTTTGGCGGACTCACCAATCATGACTCTAAACTGTAAATAGTTTTCATTTAAATAATAAAAAAATGGAGCATTAACTGATTTTTCTCTTCTTGGACTCATGGACTATCTGCCGCTCAGTTAGTATTTAGAAATATCTTAACTATGTCTCTGTCATTTGAAAGTTTGAATCATTTATTATCTGGTCTAAACACCCTTTATCACACAAAGTAATTTAAGAAAATATAATAAACAATAAAAAAATATTATGATATAGATTGGTTAAAACACGATCAACATATTTAGTATCAAAATGTTTAGAACATCTAGTTTTCCTAAATATAGTCTCATAATCGGGTGGAGGACATTAAATTATTACTATATGAGATAGTTATTAAAATATTGACTATCAATTACGAAAATTTTTAAAAGCAGTTACTCAATTTATTAATAGAAATTACTCAAATATTGATTAGCAATTAATAAAATATTTAATAGCAATTACTAAAATATTTCATAGCAATTACTAAAATATTTAAATAGCAATTCAAAGCATTCTTCAAATAGATTTTAATTTTTTTATTATTGATCTAAATGAAAATATTCGTATAGAGAATTCTCCGCTGCTCTGGATATTCCACTCCAGAAGGATATAACATTATCAACTTCCACTTAGTGTTGAAATATTAATATTATAAAATGGTTATATAAGGATGAGTAACGGTTAACCGCGGGAGGTAAGAGAGTAATAGTTAATAGATAGATATACAGAATAGGGAGGAACATGATAAATAGGGAACTCAACGCTCAAGTAAGGCTCATATAATGCTTTAGCTAAGCTTTTTCTAATATCTCACTTAAGACAGTTTTTTTTTCAAAATCATTGTTGTTATGAATATGAATTGATGGGCTATTATGATGGTATAGTATGGTATGGTATGGTATGGTATGGTATGGTATAGTATGGTATGGTAGCTGAGGATACATAGAGAGCCTGAGCTGGTGTAGAAGATAGTACTCGAGATCTGCCGCAGTGAACAATTAGCGCTCACTGTAGCCTCCATCATTAGTGACCTGTGGTTTGGCTCGGTTCATCGACATCTGTCCAGTGCTCTGCTCAGTTCATAACAAAGTAGGTACCGGACCCTTCTTCAAAGTATTTTACAACTATAATAATATGAAATATCCAGGCAGGGGATATTGTGGACAGTACACTGGCACTTCAATGTCAATCCTGACCATAGTTGGGCAAAAAGTAATTACTTTCCGATTACTGTAATTTAGAATTCCAGAACTTACTGGTAATTGTAATTATAATGGCAATTATTTGATGAACTACTGTTTATTAACATCTGATTCAAGGTAATTGCAATCATGAATAACATTCTTATGTAATCGTATTTTTCCCCCACAATTCCAAGTAATTGTAACTGTAATTACAAATAATTAACACTAAAACAGAAAAAAATGTTTAACAATGGCTCCAGCATATAGTATAAGATCGCCGCAAAAATATTTTTGATACAGTAGATTTATGAGTTTTCCAAGATGCTGGAAATAAATATACAATCGATTTTATGATTGCGTGCTTGCGTATAGATTCATTTCAAATTTTTGGATTTCTGCTAATAAGAAATATGTCCAAATAAACTGAATTCATGTCTGAGTTAAATTAGAAGTAATTTTAATTGCAATTGATCAACTTCAAGAAGTTATTGTAATTAAGATTTTAAATTACTTTTGTACACTTGTTCAAAAACCTTTTTTGACGAAGAGTCTTTTTTGACGAGATAAAAAAATCTTGAGTATTTTGGGTATAAATCGAAACATCTAGGACAATGAAATATGAAAGATGACCATTCGCCATTCGGTTTTACGCCCTAAAGCCCTCACGAACAGCACCGGCAATTAAGGTTTGGTTTGCACGTGACCACACATTGGTGTCAGCTGATATGAAAGCAGTTTTCTATTCTCTTCGGAATAACAAGAACTAAATATCTGAATATAAATCAAAACTTTAAATGATTTGCCAGGACAATTCAAGCTCGATCCTCATAGACATCGATCCTCATAGACATCGATCCTCATAGACACTCTCAGATACGGCACTGGCATTCCACGACCATTTTTGATCATCGTCAATCCACCTCAACACTAACTGCTTTAATTGCATGCATTCAATTCAATGTAATATCCAACCATTATTTCTGTGAAGATATGAAGCCTAATTCGTTGTTTTACCGTTAGTTCCTTAGCAAGTTGGTACGTGGCTTTATCAGCTAGTTTCGCAACTTGTTCAAAGAGGTTGCTACTCAGTTATGCTCACAATTCTGATTGAACATTCACAAGGCTGACCTATCAGCAAGAGATATTGTTAACTGACATAGCCTACACAGAATCCCCTTCACTATACTAACAGAAGGCGACCCATTATCAAACTACTCACTTGCTACAAAGTGATTTACTAATTCGGTTCTTTTGTAAATGGAGGTGTGACTTTCACTTAAGTGAGGCAAGGAGCCCAATAACGAACAATGGCTGGCTACAATAGTTCTCCGAGTTAGAAGGTACCAAGAACGGATTCTATTTACTCAATTCTCTTAGTGTGGGATTGAATGAGTTATCGAGGTTGATAAGCTTGACACATGTCATTACTAGGAACCAATTGGGTTTCCATTCGTCCTCAAAGCTTTAAATTGGCTCCTGCTGTTAATTAAAAATTGTTTGTAAAAAAATTGTTGTTATTAAAAAAAACAAGTAGCTCGTAAAGTATTGAAGATAAAGAGCCACGCCAAGGCTGTTATATTAGTCAATCGGCAGCAATTTAATAAAGACATAAAATTATATCTAGAAAGTAGTTTATCCCGTAAGTATTGTAGATTACTGTACGTATTGTAGTTTCATTAACATTAATTACAGTTAAGTCTATCTAATGTATATACGGTGACTAGAGGTCATTTGTTTAGGACTGTGCAGTTGTTTTTTAACACCTTGCTTAGCTGTTCTTGATTACCTTGTAGTAAACCACTAAATGTACAATTTGTTTGGCAATAAATAATTTCAATACCAACACAATAAATAAAATGAGCTTTCATTTTTAGTTACAAGAGTAATGATAATCGCCAGTTTTTTACTCTCAATTTTAAGTAACTACGACAAATGAGATTTCATTTACTAATAAAAACAAATATGATCAAAAACGATATTGTTCATGTTTGAAATCAAGTTGCACCAAACGTACGAGCTGAGAAATTAACGTAAAGGAAAGAATATTATAGAGGGAAATGGTTATTTTAATGAAATATTAATCCAAATATAAATTTTTTAAATAGTCAATACAGACTAGCTCAAAAGAATCAATGGCTTACAATGTTTACATTGTAGAATTACAATTCTACAATTCTTGTACAATTACAAGAACTGTTTATTTGTTTTTCAAATTAATAAAATGAAGGGAACATTTATTAAAAATTGGTCAGTGAAGCCCTGTTACACTATTTCAGAGAGGTCGTATGCTCTAAGGTAATATAATGCTTAAGCCCCGTTAAACTATTTCATAGAGGATAAGACTCAAGACAATATAATTTTTCATTGACATGGTGAGTTTTTCAAACCCCATTATTACCCCATTGGGCTCTTCACACACAAATCATTTTACCAGGCTTCGTTATTTCGCAACACTTTCCCCTGCTATATATTCCATATATAATAATTTATTTTAAAAAAGAAGGTATTTATTGACATTTACAACTATATTTACACAAAAAACATACATCTAGTAAATTTCTAGTTGAATTATAATGATATGCACTGGCATAACTACCCATTGGTAGAACATTTCCTCATTAGAAGCTCGCGAGAACATCTTCTTTTCAGACTTCAGAATTCTCAGGACTGGAAGAGGAAGAAAGGTTATAAAAAGTGGGTTTAGAAGATTATAATGGAAGGATTCATGTCTGGCTTGGGCTAGATCGGTTACATATGGAGTAATAAGGTCTTTGTGAATGATTTTATTTGTGTCAAAGTAAGGAGCATGGAGGATATTGAATTGTAATGATTGGATACGAGAGGAATTCGAAGGTTTAGTTGAACCCCAAAGTTCAACTCCGTATGTTCAGATAGGCCTTATTATGATAGTCCAAATCGAAAGTTTTCTATCTTTCAGTCTTGTGTAAGGATTCCAGGTTAGTCGTTTGTGAAGGTGTAGTCCAAGATAACGAATCTGTTCTACAGGGGTAAGAGGGGTAATTATTAAATTGAAGGGCAGTCAGTAGGTTTACGACAAAGGTTAAAGGTGATTGATGGAATCTATTTGAATTTTCCAATTTCTACAACATTCTTCATGGGTTGTGACATGGGATTGGAGAGCTTGGGATACAATAAAAGGGTTATTAATGAGGAGTTTTGGTACAATTAAAGGGTTATTATTGGGTTGTTGGGGATGCAATTAAAGGGTTATTATTGGGGAGTTTGGGATTCAATTAAAGGGTTATTATTGGAGAGTTTGGGATGCAATTAAAGGGTTATTATTGGGGAGTTTGGGATTCAATTAAAGGGTTATTATTAATTGTGATATATAGTAATATAGTAATTGAAAATAAAAACAAAGAAAGCAAAAAAAACACATGTAATACACATAGGACTTAACAAAAGACACCTGTTTTAGCGCCTTTGGCTAGACTTTTATTTTTTTCCTTTTGAAATGAATGAGATGATAATAAATATAGACTAACGATGCGCATTCTTTGTGCACATGTAGGAGGGGATAAATATAGACTACCGATGCGCATTCTTTGTGCACATGTAGGAGGGAAAGTGGATAAGGGCAGTAAGTTATGCTGTAACGGCCCACACTTCCGAGTCAGTCCTATCAGTCAGTTTATTTTTTTAGGTCCGCCATGACAAGCTCGTGAAAGTCAACTTGGAGCTTTCCTCCAGCGCTAAGAATCAGCTCAACATTACGATATTCTCTTTACAATTTTCAGAATATATTCATTATTTTTCTTATTAGTTCATTATGTGCCATGGTCCAGTCCTTCACCACTATACGGTGGGCTGAATCATAGCCCATTTATATAAGTATAAGTATTTCGACTACTTTCTCTTGGAGTATACATCATTATGGTGACAAGTCTCTTTCTCTCTTTTCCAGTGTCATCTGAGCAAGAACATTAACATTACTTCCAGTCATCGCAGATTTCCATTCCAGAATTTTTTAGAGTTATAGAAATAGAGTATAATCTTCCTTTTGTCCTTTAATAATATCTGTATTTTATGTTAATGTTTGAATTATCCAAGATATACTATTTTGTCCTTATATTCATACATTTTTCTGCAGAAAAATTATAATCACTTTGCCTTTACCTAAGTAATGTAATTTCTTACTGACAATGAACTAATACGAGTTGTCAGGTATGAATTGTTTACGATTAGAGACCGGAATGTGTACTATATAAATGTGTGACATATAAAACACCTAAATCCTGCAATAATCAACTTTAATGTTTGATTTATGAACAATGGACAGCTTGCCTAACACTAAAAATAAAAAACTAAGTTACTCTGATTAAAAAACCTAAAATTTAGTCCGTAATAGAAGAACTTTGAGAAAATTAATTCTATTATATCACTTGATATTCCTATTACTAAGGATGGAGTTAGGAGATTTCGTTTTAGAAAAATAGGCAAGGAACTATGTTATAAGAGTATGTCAAAATATTTTTCTAATCAAAAGTTCCTAAATAATTTTCCCAAAAATTGAAGTAATTTAAAATTTAACAAAGCAGGTTCTTTCGCTTACCTTTTAACTGTGTATTTACATAGGAATATCCCATTAGCAAAAAAAAAGTGAACTTTTAAAAGCTTCATTACAAATGCATATCATTCATATCTATATCCATATAGATATAATCAAACTAATTGATTTTTTGTTTATTTTTATTTAAAATAATATGCATAATTGAATATAGCATAATAATAGAAAAATTAAAACCTCACTAGTCAAAACAAAGTCAGAGGGAAGAATGGAGGGCTAAAGGCGGACTGAGAATCCAAGTTAAAAACAATAACACTCAACGTTCTCTAAAATATTTCATAGTTTTCGAGAGGACTGGTTAATAATCTTTCAAGAACATCATCATGTGTTTGTGTCTAATGCTTACTTGTCCTTCTTTGTTTGAGGTTCGAATTCTACTCATTATCTCTTAATCAAAGGATTGCTTTATCTCAACTTTATCAATTTTAAACTATAAATTAAATAATAAAATGAATACATACTGGCATACATTCACCTGAATGTACAGAATATGAGAAATTTAGTGCAATCATGAAATATTGTGCAACAAAACTAAAATATGTAGCCCTTAAAGAGTGAAACGTTCTGTTTCTATGGAGATAAAACTCAGCACGTCCTAAATTGTGGAAAAGACCCAAAAGATGTAATCTTGTATAATATACTCTACGGTCTCTAGGATCTATTATAAGTTAACTGGGATTTCACGTAGTTCAATTCTAGGTAGCACCGACAACTTTAGGAGCGAAAATAAATTCTGTATTAATATAATGATGAATCATTAACCAAGTAAAATATACCACGATATTGTATTTATATTATTATTGTATTTGTATTATCATAAGAGAGAAGATTATAAAGGAAGTATCTCCATGTGGTTTGTATGTTAGCTAAGGATGTTTTATAAACAGGAAATGCATCGTGTTGTATGAGCGTTGTCACGCGAAGACCATTTCCTAAGCGTTCTGTTTTCTTGCCCATTAAGGAGGACCTCGCCTGACAATACCACAGCACCTGCGTGGGGAAGGGCAATGATATTAAATTAAATATAATTCGGTTATTCATCAAGCAATTAATTACAATTACAACCATCCCTCTAGCAACAAGTAATCTTTTGGAGTGGTTGGTTGTTGAGAGGGACCAGTTCAAGAGCATGGCGGAGACCATTATTCTGAACTCACTGGGAACACTACATCATTATTTATATAAAACAAATAACGATTCAATTAATTCTCTCTGATTCCTTTTAATACTGGCTATCGGATTGATCGCTACGACATGTAGTAACAATACTGGCTATCGGATTGATCGCTACGACATGTAGTAACAATACTGGCTATCGGACTGATCGCTACGACATGTAGTA
>NW_027111154.1:423634-425130 GCF_000696795.3 Halyomorpha halys | reverse complement strand
CAGGTTTTGGTTGTTCAAAATGAAAATCATAAGAAGAGGCTTGTTATATATTATAACCCAAACCATCAACAAGTTCACTTCAACAAGACGTCTACCCTCTACCCAACATGGATGAGTTAGTAAGAAACGTAGCGAAGTACAGCCTTTTTAGTGAAAAGTGGCTACCACCAGGTTCCCATTGCAGATGATGAGAAAGTCTACACTGCATTTGAAGCTCAAGGAAGATTGTGTCAGTTCAAAAGGATCCCATATGGTGTTACCAATGGTGTAGCATGTTTTCAACGCGTGATTGACAAAATTATTTCTGATGAAGGTCTCACAGGAGGTTTCTCCTAATTGGATGACATCACTGTCTGTGGTATTGATAAAGATGAACACGACAATAATCTTCAATCTTTCATGTTAGCAGTAAAAAAATATGGTCTAGAATTAAATCTTGAGGAAAGTAAATTTTCAATGCCCTGTATTATGTATACCCCCCCCCCCTTTGATGCTGTTCTTCCTCATGCCTTATATTCTGTTTGTTTAATTAACTATAATAATAATGAAACAAGGAAACTTTCTTTAGGAAGGTTTCGGAACCTTCCAGATGAAAACTTACTTCTAAAAGAAATTTAGTCACTAAATAGCTATTCCTTTTCCTTGCTTTTTAACGATATGTAAATTGTTGAAGTGTAGTCTTGATTTCGAAAGTACCCTCTACTTCTGTATCTAAAGAGAAAGATATGTCCGTTGCTGGAGATATGCTGACATCTCGTTAAGAACCACCCATGTTATGGCCTTATGTCACGAGACATTCAATAAAACTTTTACAACCTCGGTCATTAAACAGAACATGTTATGAAAGAGATACACAGGGAGACTTTAATGCTCTGGACCAGTTCTGCCATAATTCGATCTCCTGTCCTTTCACTCCAGCGGATAACCTCAGCTAACGGTGTCTTCCTAAAACTGGAGGAAGAAGGATTAAATGGTCGATATACCTTCTTCCAAAGCAAATCCTCCGACCCCGATATCCTGTATTAACGGTCGAGATCAAGGATTCACCAGGGAACTCGGATGTTAGGTTTTTTTTCATTACTTTTTCTTAAAGAGTGTAAAAAGAAGATGAAACGTGTTTTGTTGTGAGACAGTTCTGTATTAGAAGCCTTATAAATTATGCAGGTGCAGATTCTGTTACCTACAATACACTAATACACCTGGATTATAATAGTCCACAATTATTATCCTTATATACTTTATTTCATTATGGGTTTTGTTGCCACCTTTGTCAAATATTATTAATCAAATTATTCTTAACATAAAAAACATTAATTAATACACAAATATATATATATATGAACAATCCGAACAATATCTATATATATGAACAATCCGAACAATATCTATATATATGAACAATACCAGGGAAAATACTCTGTCAGCTGCATGCCATCCAATGTTGTCTCACCAGAAGACAATTTAGAAATAACATCTCCTGTTCTTTCTGCTATCCC
>NW_027111154.1:422343-423584 GCF_000696795.3 Halyomorpha halys | reverse complement strand
ATATGAACAATCCGAACAATATCTATATATATGAACAATCCGAACAATATCTATATATATGAACAATCCGAACAATATCTATATATATGAACAATACCAGGGAAAATACTCTGTCAGCTGCATGCCATCCAATGTTGTCTCACCAGAAGACAATTTAGAAATAACATCTCCTGTTCTTTCTGCTATCCCGAGGAAGGGGGATAATTGCTATTTTTGTGGTTACAACCGTCACCCTCGCTCAGTGTGCCCTGCTAAAGACGCTGAATGAAGGAACTGCAAAATAAAGGGGTATTACGCTTCGGTATGTAGGAAGAAGAAGAATTCAGTGAGTAGTACAAGAGGACCAGTAGCAGCTAGCATAGTCTTAGCAACCATCAATGGTGAGCCCTTGAAAAGTCTAGCAAAAGCTGTCGTAATAGCTCAAATAGACCGTCAACCCGTGCAGTGTTTAATAGATACTGGAAGCTCCAACAGCTTTATTAATTTGGATATTGTTAAGCATTACGATTTGCGAGTTTATCATGAAAGTGGAAGCGTACCAATGGCAACTACATCTCTTTCTTCACAAGTAAGAGGATATGTGCTTGTTACCCTTGAGCTTTTAGGTCACAGTTATCCTGAATTTAAACGGTCTGTTTAGTCCTTTAGTAAAAGGAGCTCTGTTGTGATATACCACTTGGTCATGATTTCTTAAAAAAATATTCTGGCGTACAACTAAAATTTGGTGGAAATAGAGAACCACTTACAATTTGTTCGGCCTCAGTAGCTAGAGTAGTGTCAGTCCGATAGCCAGTATTGTTACTACATGTCGTAGCGATCAGTTTTCAGAGAATTACTACAAAATTTTAACATTTTTCTTTAGCAAAATCACGGCGGAAGTACAAATGCAAACATTTTACTTAAATGTATACTACTATCCTCAATCATTCATTCATAATAAGTCGTTATAGAATCAATATTTAAAATATTAAGAATGATTTTATGGATTTAATCAACCTATCAACTGAATGACTTTATATAGGTTAAATGGAATTTAAAAAAAAAATTATTTAGTAACTATGGTAACAATGGTGAAATGTCAAACTCGTATTAAAGGTTAGTTCTTATTCCTGCCTTTACGTCATTCTCCATTACCTTCTACGAATTTGTAGATTAAATATTATATTTTTCAAAACGTTTGGCTTTCCAACGATATATAACAATTTATAATATATAAACAGTTTTCTGGGATAAATATTTTC
>NW_027111154.1:418545-421294 GCF_000696795.3 Halyomorpha halys | reverse complement strand
ATGTTTTAGTTTGCTCCTGCAAGAACTTTTGCACTATATATGATTTTTATATTTAATTCTCCTTCTCTAATTATTCATTTGAAATATCATACACATTCGTGTAAAGAATGAAATAATATCTCATAAAATTAGTAATATAATATTCACAATAAAGTCTATTCAAGATACTTTACGTAAAATTGCACTTACTTTATGATAGCTATCTTTAAGTAATAAGTAATTATCTTGCCCCCCTGGTTAGCATTACTTCAGTTTTACAGTTAACATTCAGCTATCCATAAAGTTGTATTAATCCTGCATTGTGCCCACTGAGACCCATAGCAAGGCCGCATATGGGTGTTTTAGGCATATGCAACGAATTTTTGCTAGGACCTGGATCTATCGATGTCTGAATAATTTGGGACATTACAATAGAACCTTAAATATGGAATTTCTGATGGCCATACATCATCCTACTAGATACTCCATATATAGCTAAGTAATAGTAAAAACTATTTATCATATAAAGTTATCGTTCAAATTTTCTAAAATAATGTTACTCGAGATGTATATTATAAAATAAACACGAATTCAAATTGCAATTGGCCGCGTATCTCTTTTTAATATTGAGGTGTAGATAGTTGACCGTAGATTAATGATTGGAGAAATTTGTCGGGGGGTGCGGTCAGCAAAGAACAACATAAATAAACAAAACCATATTTTTTAATATTGTTTGTATTAATATTGGTTGACTGGTTTATGGGTGAATTTAATTATTTTTCAAATAAGTGGCTGTAATATTTTTTTCAGAAGAGTTTAAAGCTTATTATTAAGCTTATTCTGAAGGGAATCATTGAATGCCAGAATAAAGAAGATGCTCTGGCAGGCGTTCTAATAGAAAAGGTTTTTAGTAGTCACCGACGTTTCGTCCCATTTCGCAGAGCCACGTAAGGGTTAGAATTGATAATTTTGTTGTGCAGTTTTGAGCATTCAGTTTTCAGCCCCCTTATGGAGCAATGAAATGTAGAGCGAAACGTTGGTTAATACTAAATACTTTTTCTGCTATTTTTGTACTTGTTGACTGCCTCTCGGACCAACTTCCTGTACGGTCAGCTAGTAATCTGCCAATATATTGTTTATCTACTGTGTTATCTCTCTTTGTGTTACCCACTACAATAACTAAACACAACTAGATTTCATAAGATTCATATTTCAGTTTGCTCGTAAAGAATACGATAGTAGAGATTCTTTCAACAATTATCCTATTATAAAGAAAAACTTTGATAAGATGATGGTTTTTCTTTTATAGCCTTGAAATATTAAAACGGCGTATTTATTTCTAAACTCCTACTGCTTCACCAAATATTAAGGGATGGTACATACACAATACTGATAACAAACTTATTCGAACTGTGAGCACTATACTCTCTCTCCCTCCAGATGGACTAGCCCAGATACGGTGATCTGAAGATGAATAGAGGATGGAGATCCACATTGTGCCCTAACATAGAGCCAATAGTTTACATTGCCTTGCCCGACCCCATTTTGTTGTAGCAAGTTCTTGGACAGGCATTTCCCAGCAGCTTTCTTGCAAGTCTTTAAAACCTGTAGAACCTATAATGATGAGCAATTTAAAGAATAAAAGTGTAAATAGAAGGTAAACTTAACAGGTATCACTCTATAGAAGGTATTATTATATAATGAGGTGTATTATTATATAGATATAGAAGTATTATTATATATGAGATGTATTATTATATAGATATAGAAGTATTATTATATAATGAGGTGTATTATTATATAGATATAGAAGGAAAACTTAACAGGTAAATAATTAGTATAAGTACAGTTAAGTACCAATTCGGTGATTACATCCATCATTAACATTAAGAGTTAGGAATTTAAAATGTAAAATCCATCCATTTGAGTCAATTTGTGGCCGACCCGTTGGGTGTCGATTTGATGCCGACCCGTTGGGTGTCGATTTGTGGCCGACCCGTTGGGTGTCGATTTGTGGCCGACCCGTTGGGTGTCAATTTGTGGCCGACCCGTTGGGTGTCAATTTGTGGCCGACCCGTCGAGTGTCAATTTGTGGCCGACCCGTTGGGTGTCAATTTGTGGCCGACCCGTTGGGTGTCGATTTGTGGCCGACCCGTTGGGTGTCGATTTGTGGCCGACTCGTTGGGTGTCGATTTGTGGCCGACCCGTTGGGTGTCAATTTGTGGCCGACCCGTCGAGTGTCAATTTGTGGCCGACCCGTCGGGTGTCAATTTGTGGCCGACCCGTTGGGTGTCAATTTGTGGCCGACCCTTTGGGTGTCAATTTGTGGCCGACCCGTTGGGTGTCAATTTGTGGCCGACCCGTTGGGCGTCAATGTTTTTGGGCAGAATTGTGCTGCATCCACTCGATTGTGTTTAGTTAGCATTGCTTTATTAGATCTCCCAACAGATAAATAGTTGTGCACTTTCTGTATTAATTAATTAAAGAATTTCACCAAACTTCAGATTCAATAACTAGCTCTAGTTTAAGGTAGTAAATTTTTATAATACTTTGTTTAAAATCTTTTCGATTAACTCTAGCGGTTCATTTTTATTTAATACAGCACAAATACAGAGATGGGCAAAAATTAGCAATTAGTTTTAGCTATAACTAATTTTTGTCCAACTGTACACAAATATAAAATTATGTAGTGGTGTAATTAAATTTACAAATACCTGATAAAAATGTTAAAACAAATGTTGAATCATTTGATAGCAATGTAATATATATA
>NW_027111154.1:414850-417635 GCF_000696795.3 Halyomorpha halys | reverse complement strand
ATATACCGAATATATAGACATATAATAACCATACATTCCAGAGATATAGATATATATTAAAAATCACGTTTTAAGGAGAGTTAGGAGAGTCAACTAACTTGAATGTTAGCATTGTAGTGGCATGAGATAACACATTTGTGTCGGCCCAAATTAGACTTTCTACTCAATTTTTTTACATATTAAACGTTGATACATTCAACATCTCTGCAACTAACCATTGATATGTAAGCTTGAATTTTCAAGAAATTCTACCTTGAATTAGAATGCTCGGGATACTTTAATGCTTAGATTAAATACTGTATACATTTATAGATTACCTTTCGAACATTCTAAATATTTAAGATATTTATAAATACTTAATAAAAGTATTTATAAATTTATTAATAAAAATTAAATTTGGGGGGTGAGTGAACTGTTACTGCGGTGTCAGCTGATCGAGTATACCAGCAGATCGGGAATACCAGGTGATCGAGGATATCGACAGTTCGGGTGTACCTCATGATCGAGTATATCAGCAGATCAAATGCATAAGTCCAGAGAAAAACTCGGAATCAATTTACTCCACTCCCTTAAAATGCCACGTCGCGAAGGAATGCCAAATTGCTTGTATATATATTTATATTTAAAAATAAATCTTGTATATTGTAAATAAAAATTTAGGACGTAAGAAAATTAGATTAAATAAATCAGTCTTTTACTGGAACCCGTGCGAGCCACTTATTATTCTGTTTTCTCTTTTTTTTTTTTTTTTTTTTACGGTTTGCTCTCCGCGATACATAAGATATATATACATGACATGAACGGAATGATGTTCTGAAAGACATGGAGAATGACATTCCAAGAGAGAGACAGGACAACCTGTCCTTGAAACAAACACGTCGGATGTGGACTCCTTCCTGAAGAGGAGCCCCCCGTAGGATGAGGGTACGACCTCCTTCTCGACAGTCAGCATTCCTTCTGTCACCAAATCGACGAGCTTGTCATTTCTTATTGATATATTTTTTTTTCTATTACTGTTTCTTTACTTTATTTCTCTGGTGAGATGGCAAAATGTTTTAAGTCACTAAAAAAAAAGTTTTCATACTTGTAGAGAAGCGTAAAGAGCTGTAAATTATTTTGTGTAATGGTCTAGGTCTGTAATGTGTTTCACTAGGCTTGGAGGAGCGCTAGGTTTCTTGTGCTTCTATTACAGTAAATAAACTTGTAAGCCATTGAATACTATCCATTGATACGTAATTATTATTAATGAACTGCAAAGAGTAGTCGACCGTAGAAAGGGAACAGGCGGACTGTAGGAACCGATAGTAGACATCGGCAGTGCTAGCAGGAGGACTGTAGGAACCGATAGTAGACATCGGCAGTGCTAGCAGGAGGACTGTAGGGACCAATAGTAGACATCGGCAGTGCTAGCAGGCGGACTGTAGGGACCAATAGTAGACATCGGCAGTGCTAGCAGGCGGACTGTAGGAACCGATAGTAGACATCGGCAGTACTAACAGGCGGACTGTAGGAATCGATAGTAGACATCGGCAGTGCTAGCAGGAGGACTGTAGGAACCGATAGTAGACATCGGCAGTGCTAGCAGGCGGACTGTAGGGACCGATAGTAGACATCGGCAGTGCTAGCGGGAGGACTGTAGGAACCGATAGTAGACATCGGCAGTGCTAGCAGGAGGACTGTAGGAACCGATAGTAGACATCGGCAGTACTAACAGGCGGACTGTAGGAACCGATAGTAGACATCGGCAGTGCTAGCAGGAGGACTGTAAGAACCGATAGTAGACATCGGCAGTGCTAGCAGGAGGACTGTAGGAACCAGTAGACATCGGCAGTGCTAGCAGGCGGACTGTAGGAACCGATAGTTATAATCAATTGGAGTTGTAATATTTAAATGATGATTTTGATTTGGAATCGATTCGGTAAATTTTCCAGTGTAGAGCGGAATTTAAGTGTAAAAACGTGGATGCATGATAGTATCAATAACTGCTCCATATGTAACTCCGATGAAAAGGAAGATAGCGAAGATTTACAGCCTTGATAACCTGTTACAGGTATAGTGGAATTATAATAAAAGGTTTTGGGCAGCGGACCTGCTCTCCAGAACAATTACTCGGTTTATTAAAAGGATTGAACTTGAAAATTATATCTGTTCAACTTTCTTCTATTATTTAAAGATTACAATTAAGGTGATAATAATTAGTTATGGTTATTGAACCGAGGAACTGAGTGCTAATGAGAAAACCTCTTGTGCACATCACCTCTGCTGCCTATTGGACATTATCCTCTCTCTACATCCAAAGAGCATTTTTTTTGTATTTAATAGTTTACAACTTTAGCTTACTTTTTTATTTGTATTTTTAAAATATTTTGAATAATTTACTAAAGTGTCAAGTTGTGGCCAACGCTATTTGTATGAGGGCTCTTCATACGACATGAAGACAAATAAATAAAAAAATAATAAAAATATATGATTTCATAAGATGGATGAACTATATTAACCATTAACTATTCCTAACCGACGAGCAGGTCACAAACATATTCTACAACTATGATTCTTCAACAGCAATTGCCGATTTTCAATTCTTCCTTATCTTGTATTTAAGCACCAATAGAGTCTGAGATCCGCTAAGAAATATACTTCATTAACCTCTCTCCGCACCCTCCAAAATTTAAACAGGTATAAACGAAACCGTGTACAAACGAACGTTTTTACAATTAGAAAACCGACGGGGGCATGCTGGTACAAATTTTGTAATGGAAAAACTGAACCCGCCAGATTTATGAAT
>NW_027111154.1:405035-413119 GCF_000696795.3 Halyomorpha halys | reverse complement strand
TTTATGAATGGTATGTTCAGTAAACTGAGCATGCGCCCGCCAAATTTTTGCATGTCTGACCGTTCCTTGGAAATATACAGTTGCTATTAAATTATTTTGAATGACCTTAAATCACAACTGAGGCAAAATATTAACATGTTTTGAAGAAGCCAACCTATAAATATGAGAGAAGAACCGAGAATGTTATTATGAGAAGTAGGGTTGGTCCCTGCATCACGTATTGCCGACAGACAGTGCTCCTTGTTCCAATGAGAACTTCTTTCGCTACGAGGACCAGAAGTAGCTCGCAGTGTTCCGCTCACTGTAATCGAATGGGTGTCAATCGATAAAGAAGCCATGTCCATATCGATATGTCGATATCACTTTATGACACCGGGCAAAAAGTGCGCGTCATAGTCATTCGCTGACAGTCTGAGGGTTGTCTGTTTTTGCAATTTGTTTTTCCGTCTTTCTGCATCTTATCATCGCTGCAGGTGTGTCCATTTAAGGGACCAACGCACGGTGGTCGAAAGTGTGTGAAAACTAAGTGTGGTTTATAATTGCCTATAAACGAACTCACAGTAGTTGGTTTTCGATATTTGTGAGCAATAAACTTAATCTCACAGATTTTATTTCGGCATAGGGAAAAGTGAGTTTTTATTTCGGAATTGGGAAAGGTGAGTTTTTACTGATTGTTGTTATTTTGTTTTAAACAATCCAACGAAAAATATTTCGGTCAAGACAATACCAACGAGTCAGTGTAAAACTTTTTAGTTTTCAAAAGTAGGTTTGTTTCCTGAAATATTTTTTCTATAGTTCTTCAGCCACTTCCAATGCAATACTGGGAAAACTCATATTTCCCCATTTTCGATAGATTAGAATAATCTAGTTAATAGATTAGACTATCCTCTCATAAAATTGTACATATTGGCTGTACAATACAATTGGAGCAGCTTGTAAGTTTCATCACAAAACATTTCTGAAAAAAACACTTCACTTCTCCGCTGATCCCATGATATAAATTGTTGCTAGTGATTCGAAACTTATTGTCCCACCACAAAACATTAAACAACTTCCTTTCTCTTCCATCATCTAAACAGTGGAAAAGATAATAGTTCTAAAAAAATTATAAAATGCAATGAATAAATGAAAAATACTTTTTTATGTGACACTTCGATAAGTCATCAGCAAAAGTCTGTTTCGCTCTCTTCAGAAAAGAAGCTAGGCGTCAAATATATGAGCATTAATGTAAAACTTCTATGCTAACATTGTCAAACTAATACAATACAACATTTTTTTCAATTAACATTTTTTCACATACTCAGTTTATATCTTTATCACTAATTTTACTCAAGAAACGTTCTTGGAGGTCCACTATCATTTCAAGAACCACTACATCTGTCTTGACCATATTGGGTTTCAACCATTGAGAAAAGGAACAGGATGAGTGTTTTCGGCCACTCGGGTACCACAAGTAAAAGAAAAGGACACTGAGTTTTATAATGGTTACAATTAATGTTTATTAATGGTTTTATTATTTATTTTATACTGTAAGATCGTTAGGATATTAGGAAGCAAAAATATACGAAATTAACAGCGTATAATTTTTTATAAGGACTTTGAAATAATTTTCTTTTTATTATATTTTACATATATTGTAGTTACATACAAAAAAGTTGCTACCAAACATAAAAAATAAATTACAAAATGATATGTGGCTGAGAGCGTACGCCGACATCACGTACCGTACACCACATCCTGAGCACAGCCGTAACTCCCCCCCCCCTCCACGGGAATATGACGGCGCTGAAGAGAGTCAGATGTAGCCGGTAGCCGGACTACCGCGGTGGTCCATTCCATCTGGTCCATTGTTATAGAGCGGTCATCGATCTGTTTGATTGTCTTGCAGTCATTCCATTGATTTAGTATGGGACAGATATCAGTTAGAGGGAGAGGGGGAAGACGCCATTGTACATAATGCTCAACAAAGAGGAGTCATACCGCTGCAAAGACGAAGAGCGTATTTAAACATTTTACAAAGGATATTTATAATAGCTTTATTAAATAAATCAATGGAAAAATAAATATGAGAAAATGGGGGGAGGGGGCGCGCTAATAAGTGCTACTTTTATTATTGTGTCAACATTTCGGCAAACATTTCAGGCCTTCTTTAGGGCTAATGGCTGACAAGGTAACGAAAACCTAAGGTTACAAGGTAACGAAAATATTGAAATTAAAAGAAAAACTGTATACAAAAAATATTTCATACAATTTAAAAACATAACATAAGTAAAAAAAAATCTAAAATCAAACCAATAGATAAATTTAAATAATAATAATTATAATAAGTAGAAAAAATTAAACAAAATTATCAAAAATTAAAAGTGGAAAAAAAGGTATGATTAAAAACTTGAATATATTTGAGAAAAGTAACACAATCAATTCTATTAAATCTATCTTGCTTCTACGTAGCTCGAAACATTAGAACAATAAAATAAGTTCCATTTAGTAGTAGCAAATTTTGAAAAGCTTCTTATAACACTAGCATGGAGCAACAACAAATAATGTCAAAAACTAGGTCCTAAGAAAGAAAATTTAAAGAACAAATTGGAGAATTTTAGAAACGTTAATGGATATAGGAAGACTACGAAGGAAAAACAGGACACGACATATTTCAGAAACGGTAATGGATATAGGAACACTACGAAGGAAAAACAGGAAACGACATATTTTATTTACAGAATTGAGTTATGTTGTCGATTGTACAAAGAATAAAGAAGGTAATACATTTTCTAAAAAGGATTTGAAGAATATCTGGACTGGGAATAAAAGGATTTGTCTGCGTGAGGGGCCAATGCCTAGCAAGTAATGAACTCAAAAGTTAAGAATTACAAATTAATATAATTCTATTTCATAAATCACCCATTTAAGATCTAAATGATCAAAATAGGCTCGTTAAACGTGGAATTTCGTTTTTTGGTACTCCAATTTTTGGTCACATTCCCTCCGTGGCTTTGATATATTGTGATCAAAACCATATTGTGATGGCTTTGATATATTGTTATGAACAAAACAAAATGATAGGGAGAGACCTCTGAGAATATGGACTGATTAAGGGTATAATATATAGTATATATAAACTTATACTTAACTTATTAGCCTAAGTAACAAGAGCAGTATTTAAAAAGCACCTGAAAGTGAAAAACGGCATGAAACTCTCCACTCCCGCCCTCCATGGTAGCCTTATTTATCCGACTTCTCCAACAGACAATTATAGCGAGAAGGATGGTCGATGTACGACTTGTCACAAGCTCACAAGAGGAGATCATAATACACACAAAAAAAGAAGGCAATCCTTCCCCGCCGGAACCACTCCGCTAAGACACCCGAGGAGCGACGGTCCTATATCACTTTTATAAAATATATATTTGCTTAAAACGGGAAGAGGAAACTTTAAGATACTTAAATCGAGAAATATTTAAAAAGCGCCTGAAATTGAAAAACGGTATGAAACCCTCCATGGTAATATTTCAAAAGTGATATAGGATTGCATCATATTTTTTTATAAATGTTCACTTTTATAATAATTCCTTATTTTTTTCTATTATGTCAAGAACACTTATCAAATGCCCTCTGTAAATTACTTTAATCAGTTGTGATGAACATCGAAATTGAAGATTTTGTCTATAACCCTCAAATAAACTACGAAGATTTTGACCCCCTCTCCTCCCCTATTTTCTCCCCAACAAATTGTTAGAGCGGACCCTCAGAATGTAAGCAGTTTTCTCTAGGAAAGAGTAAGCAAGTTGGACCTAGTATTTTAAAAGTGGAAAAAAAAGAAACGCTGATTGAGTAAATTAACGATGTATAAGGAAGACTTTTTGCATTGAGGGATTGAAAAAAAAAAAAAACATGCCTAGAAAGTATATCCATCGGAAAACTGGAGACATGGGAGTGTCCTGGGAACCCCGAACATGGATCTCATTAAAATGTAAACCCAATTAAAAATTTATTATGCGAGTATTGTTTTAAGAGAAGCAGGCTGATGATGGTTATCTATTTCAGATTCCTGTTACTTTCCTTGTAGTATGCAATAAATTTACAGCAAATCATAAAGAGTTCTAAAGCAAAGGCGATTTCACTCGGAACTGACTTTGCTGAGCGATTTTTTAACTCCATTTCTCGGGAGAAAGTCGATTATAGGGCCAACTCTTGACTCGATTATCTCCTAATTAGCTTATTTCGCCAATCCCTCTCCCCCCAGCGTTCTACTTCACGCTCTGGGGTTTACTACCTAATTAATAGTAGAAATTGAAGATAGAAAATTAAATCTAATTTATAATATATAATATATAGTTTGTTTATATAATACAACGAAAAATCCACTTATCCCGTATATTACGTTAAGTAGAGGAGGAGATACTGAAACTTAAAGACAGTTTATCAAAAATAGAGTTGAGCCGCATCGTCCTCGCCTTCCAAAGGCAATCCGGCCAGACATGATTCTTTTAAAGATGTTTTCGTCATCATGTTTCAAATTTCCCAACTGAAAGCTTAGAGAGTCGAAAGAGCAACATTTGAAACCATCTACAATGAATTTACTAAAAAATAGGAATTGACATGAAAATGATCTTGGCGATGGTAAGATTATATGTCTTATAGATCGATTATTATGATAAAATAAGACGCAATGATTGTTTGAGCTACGGTCTCCCTAAGTCCGATGGGCCACTTAAAATTGATTTAATTTTGAAGATATATAAAAGTTAGGAGATCAAAAACCATCAGATACCAACAAAGTACGAATGAAAGTCAAAATCTGTCCCGTTACAACGTAAGGGTATTATTATTAATAATTATTAATATTAATAAATATCAATAAACAGATATATATATATATATATCAAATATATATATATGATCATTTTCTTGTGACATTTGTATGACTTATATTATTTTATTGTGAGAAATGATGCTGATTCCGGACGAATCCGATGGTTCAAAGAAATTCCCTAACAACCAGCGTTGTTTTATTTTTTATAAGATTCGATGACTTTTCCGGTAGTCCTAGGCCCCGAGTATCTAAAATATTGCTCATTTCTATAAAACTAATACATTAGCATGAAATGTAACGTCGAATGGCACAACATAGTTTAGCTTCCATACTAAGGGTCGAGAGGAAGCCAGATGCAAGATAACTACTGCTTGCCTAACCTCGCGGTTACATTATTTCTATGATTCGGCCTTCTGTATTTCTGCCACTGAGATAGTCTTGCTGTAGCAAGAGGATTTCCGCTTAAGGGCTGAAATATTACTCCTGTTAGATGTTTCAATTAGTGAAAGACTTTCTCAATCGGTTCTTATTAACAAGGTGTAGTGCTTCTATTTGCTTCAACGCAAAATGTAAAATGTGAATATTACATAAATTATTAGAGCTTATTTTATTTAATTTATTTTTACACTAGCTCAGTTTTTAAAAACTTGAATAAAATAAAGTATGTATCACAGAAAATGTATTTAATTTAAATCTGTTGTTGAAGGTAAAAGTCTTTATGTTTAATTTTCGAAAACAAACAACCTCGAGCTGCAGTCAACCAACCTTTACCTGCAAGGAACCCATCCTCGGAATAAATTCAGCCACTACCGGAAGTCTGTGTAGCGCAACGCTAAAGCCTTCTTCTAGCCACAGCTCTAGAATGGGTTAAGGTCTGTACGGCAACCGCCCAGGAACTGAGGAACGCGTTGTTGGACCTAGATAAATTCACAAGAGAGACCGAAGAATTAAATCACTTTTCAAAAGGAGGTGACCGACTAATTAGCCGAATTGAAGAGAAGTCGAAAATCTACTTGATAGCGAAGATTCGCAGGCATTAGGAAGAAGAACAGAATGTGGCGGAGGAAGACGATAGGGAGGAATCTTCGTCTAATGAGAGCTCAGAGGAAGGGAGGAATATGGAGGAACTGGAGGCTGTAGTAAGCGACAAGAAGCGACAGATTGTATGGAAGGCGAAGACTGAGGAGATCAGCTCGTGCCATTAGATAGTCAACTGTCTATTTTCGTTCATTATTGCAATATTTTCAAGCGTTCTTACTATCGCTTAGCTGGGTATATGTCCAATGCAAAATGTTTAAACTGAATAAGCCTCCATGATAAATTAAGACCAAATATAAATGTGCCAAAATATAAATTATAGGGGTTTAATTAACAAGGACACTATGACAAATGTAATGTAATCTTGAAGATGGAAAAAGGACTCCGAAACGTGGAGGTTGAGTTAATGATATCCAGCAAATCCACTTTTCATATTAATATAAGCCCACAAATGCATGTGAAATAGAGAAGACACCGTTACGTATTGTTTAACCCGGGGCCATACGTCACGCATTCTTTCTCATTGCTATGCATTTATTCAAAAAGTTCTATGAATAATCATTTATATATTATACAATTTAATTAACAAATTGATTAATTAATATGACATGAATGGTAATCCCTACGAGCACACGACTTGTCATCGTTAACATTATGGTAAACAATTTTATAAGAGATTTCTCTTCGGTATACGAAAAGTAAAAAATAATACAAGAGTCACTTTTATACCATTTTTTATATATCCACACATTATACTTAACTTCTGGAAGGGTATTATACATTTTTTGTGGAAAGGTGTTATTTGATAAATTTTTAATAACATAATCTAACTCAAGGGTAATGATATTATATTTAACCACATATAGATAAAAAGGTTTTTTAAAAAAGCAAATAAATAATAGAAATAAAATTATAAATTTATAATAAAATGGATTATAATAGTGATAAAATAATAAATGCAAAGCTCAAATAAAATGGATTATAATAATGATAAAATAGTATATGCAAATCTCAAATAAAATGGATTATAATAATGATAAAATAATATATGCAAATTTCAAATGAACATGAGGAGATAAATTCGTTAAAGAATAAAAAACTAAAGTAATGAAAGTTAAACTAATTCACGCTGGACACAATCACACCTATACACAACAAGTCCTATTCAAACTAAAAATGAAATACAGTGACAGGATAATCCTGAGTATACCTCAACAATTGTATCATAAATATAAAATATAAAATACAGCAGTAACTGACTCTCGGCAGATTTTGACGAATGAGGTATAAAAAAGAAGGACATTTCAAGACTCAGGAGTGAGCAATCTCAAATTCTGACTAGAAGATGATATTATTACTATAACTTTAACAAAAAATGATATTATTACTATAACTTAAGATGATATTATTACTATAACTTTAACAAAAAATGATATTACTACTATAACTTTAACAAAAGATGATATTATTACTATAACTTTAACAAAAGATGATAATATTGCTATAACTTTAACAAAAGATGATATTAAACTCTGGGAGAGGTTAGTCGTTGTATGGAGGCGGTACCAATTGGGTTTAAACATTGCTCAATATGAGGTAGGGGTCAAAACCTCATTGGAAGCTTAGGTGCCACAGCCAGAATAGGAGCGGGCTGCTCAGTCGATTTTGATTTTTGATGGCTCAAATTATTCAAAACAATGACGTGAATGTTGTGAAACAACTCGAACTCAAGATCCTAAAAATGATTGTCTCACATTTTATTTAGTTTGTCCGTCTATGATTATATAACAATATTTTGAACAAAACATGCAACCAATTGACAGGTTCCATTGCTCAAATTTCATAAAGATATTCCAAGAATGTCTAGCACAACTTTAACTCAAAATATTGAAAAGATGTGTTCGATCTGTCCGCTTCTGAAGATGCAACAGCTCAACACATTTCCGATTCGTCTCAATTTCTTCAGACCCACGGGTTCCCACCAAAAATTCGTAGCCCGCCTAAAATATTGGTTCGTGTAGGGCCAAGGCACCAGGTCTCAGCTGGGACGATTTAGAGTTACTGTAAGTCTATCGATAGCTCAAACTGGAGTAATATTTTGCAGTAACAGTTTACGTATTAAGTAATTACATTACCACTAATTACATCTGTTACTTAAATATAGTAATTATAAAAATGTAGCTTTATGAAGTGTTGAAGACACTCTGTTAATATGTTGTGTTGAAGACACTCT
>NW_027111154.1:370932-404860 GCF_000696795.3 Halyomorpha halys | reverse complement strand
TTAATATGTTGTGTTGAAGACACTCTGTTAATATGTTGTGTTGAAGACACTCTCTTAATATGTTGTTTATACGAATCAGTATGTAATCGCTTCTTTTTTTTTTTCTTATAAAGTTATATTTTGGTTAATGGTTTGAATAATTAAAGAGATGGAAGAAAGATATCTAATACTAAGATTTCTATTCAAGGCTGATCTAGATTGTACATTATTAATTTGTTTAACAATTTGACCTTCCCTATAATTATTTTCTTCTGCCTTCAGGACATGATAAAAACAATAGTTTAGTATTAGTAAGTATATATTGGATATTTCGAGGAGTCTTTGTCTCCTTCCTCAACACCTACAATTTATCAATGATTTTTTTCTAGTATGTTTTTATTACTACTTATAATACATTTCTAACTGATATATAAAAAAAATTAACATAATTAGCTAAATTACTTAATATATATATATCATATCCCAGTCAGATATATATAATATATCCCAATCACAGACCGGCTGGATCACGATATTAGAAATCCAGAAAGCAGGAAAGTTGAAAACGAAAAAAATATATGAATATTTTCTAGTATAAAAAATAATAACGGTGGTTAAAGATGGATATTATTAAATGCATGAGGAAGAGAAGATATTAATAATCCCCCCCCCCGAGCAAGATGCGGAGCGCTTTCACTGTAGTTGATTATCTTCTCAGTTTTTTTCTGGAATCGCAGCTCCTAGTATAGTAATCTCTTCCTCATTTAGTACTGGATTGAAGTTCCTTCATCCACCTCGGTCATAATCCTCATGTGCAAGCTAGTTTTAATTTTTTTGGCTTCTTGACAACAAACTTTCGCAACGTAAACCAAAGCGGATCAACAAATTCAAATAGGTAATATAAATCATATCAATTAAGAATTTTATTCGCTATAAATAATCAGATCCTAATAAAAACTTCGATTTCGAGATAACCCGGAAGTGTATAAGCAAGTGATTTCTATTTTTTTTTTTTTTGGCGGCGGAACACTTTAGGAACTAGTGGGAAAATTGCGGAATCCTTTTAATAGAAGTAGGTAAATGGCCTATATTATCATTTGATGCTATCTATTCGAGAAAAGCTAAGAAAAGTTGGAATACCGAGATAAAACCTGTGCAAATTTGAGATGCTAAGGTTCCAAACCGAGATGTCGTGGAACGACCCAATTTCTTAATTTTTTTGCTAGAACCTGGTTACACTGCGGGTAACACTGCTAGTATAGTAGTAGAACCTAAATTGAAATCTAAAACTAGAATAGTAGTAGAACGAAAATTGAAATCTAAAACTAGTACAGTAGTAGAACCTAAATTGAAATCTAAAACTAGAATAGTAGTAGAACCTAAATTGAAATCCAAGTAAAATCAAGGTTAATTTAACCTTTGTATGGACACTCAACGACACAGGACTTGTGTATATAGTAAAATAAATATTTAAGCTTAATTGCCGTGAATAATAATATATTTTCGACATGAAATTTTTTTTTTTATTTACTTAAAAAAGTTACTTCAAATCCTCGTTTTAGGAGATAGAGACAGAATCGAAGAACAAGGAACAGTCAGATGCCAAAACAGGGTAGTGGGTAAAGCAGAGATGACTTTTTTTTAAATTTATTTATTTATTTTTGTATTTATTTATTCATTTATTTTTTTTTTTAAGCAGAGATGACCTAAACCTTAGGTTATCAAAACAAGTTATCCTTTAAATGTATATCACTCTAATTTATCTAACATGAAGGTGCATGTGAAAAGATACAAGTTGTATGAATGAATGAAAAAATAATTTTAATTCTGGTATTATAAAGTATATAAATAAAATATAATCTTCTATGAATAATAACATACTTTCTTGAACTTTATGATCATTTGAGGTGTAGATAGTTGACCGTAGATTAATGCTTGAAGAAGTTTGTCGGGGGGTGCGGTCAGCAAAGAACAACGTAAATTAAAAAAAACATATTTATTTATTTTATGCCGACGTTTCGACCTGAGTTTCAGGTCTTCATCAGGGGTTGTGTCTTAGAGGAGGGAAATATTATGATCATTTGTCTGGCAAAATGTATAAAAAACAGTGGTATTAAGATTACAATTACAATTTTATCGTAGTAATTTATGTTATAGCTATAGTTGATGGTGTGATTACGAAGCAGGTAAAGGAATAGGTTTAGGGCCTTTCTAATGCCCTTATCTATTGGAAGGTCTATACATAAATCAATTGGTTGGCATCCAGTATTTAATGAATAGGCAGATCAACCTGGAGTAAGCAAATAAAAAATGTAGAATGGTTTTTGGTTTTAAAGATTTAGAAATGAAAATTAGCAAGGAGGCATTGTCGCCAGAAAGTAGGATAAAGCCACTTTACACACGGGAGACATGAGAGCGCCTGGGAAACCCGAAGATAAATCGTATCAAGCAATTTATTATATATAGTTATAGGTATATAGTTGTAGGTATATAGTTGTAGGTATATAGTTCTAGGTATATAGTTGTAGGTATATAGTTATAGGTATAATAACCACGTTAGGTGTAGGGGTATTTGGATTGGAAGGATCAGAAACGAACGGATGGAATATTCCGATTTTGATTCGATATAACATGTGTGGGCGTCAGGTCCGAGGTTAAGGGCCAAAAGTATCTTAAGAAATAGGGAGATAATGGAGAAGGCGGAGGAAGTGAGGATAGGTTGCAAAAGGATAAAGAGTATAATGACTCTGGTCTAAGTAACTGGAGTATATATTAAGAGTATAATGATTATGGTCTATTTAGCTATCTAGAATATATATAATAAGGTGTACTCATCATCTTTAGTTTAACATCTTAAAGTGCGTTAAATGGAAAAAATATTTCCTACTATAAGCATGTTAGCCCTAATAGTAAACTTATATTTAAAATTATAAAAGGTTGATATTAAAATTCCACTCCCAAACTAGGAACATTACTAGATATACCTGTTAATCAATTACGTTGAACCTGGACTGATCTAGGAACATTACTAGATATACCTGGTAATGAATTACGTTGAACCTGGAGTATATCTTGGACAGATCTAGAGAAGGCTCTCAGAAGCAGATGGGGCGAGGAGGGGCAACAGCTTCCTTATTAGCCTTGGGATATAACTCGATATAATTGCCCCTCAGTTTCTCCACTTCTCATCAAACAATACAATTCACTTTCCGTTTTCTATCTCCGAGTAGGAAAAGAACTGATCCAGGGTTCGCGAGCTGTTGTAAAGGAGTTTATTGAGTTCTAAAATTTTATTGAATGCTGCTCTCAAAATAAAATGTACTCGTTTAGATCTCAACATTAATGAACATTTTTCACAATAATTAATAGAATATTTGATTATATTGACTATTGAGTTAATTATGAAACTTGACTTGCCAATTCTCCTTCATAATCCAAGAGCCCACGAAGAGAAATAAAGAATGACCGAAACGTATGCAGGGGGATGGCTGCAAAATTGATTCTCGTGGATTTAGGTTTGGAGGGGCACCACTATATCAGTCACCTGTAGACAGAGATTGGTGGTATCACCTTCGAGCCTTTGGGTTCCCTGAACCTGCATTGTTATGGCAGGAGGCCTTTCGTTGAACCCTAAATAAAAACTATAAATTCTTCTGAGGGTGTAAGTTATATTTTAACTTTAGTTTAGAGCATTTTCATTTCCACAGTAAGGGGACACAATATCAACATCAAAAGGATAAAAAATAGGTAAATTTATAAAAACAAATAAAAATGAAAGTTGTAACAGTAAATTAGATACAAGATGAATAAAATAAATAGAATATTGAATATTATATAGTAAATACTTGGAAGCATTGTAACTCTAAGCAACAATAAACCTTTAACTGCATTTATTTCTTTAGTGCAATTAATTAAAACTAAATTCATTATTCCTGCTTATTACGGTTATAAGAAGTAGTTTTATAACTCCCTTCCTGGTAATTTCTGCGTACGGAGGAAGAGGGTTACCTACACGGCACCACCCTATTTTAATATCATGGTAGGGGATCAACTTTTCATTCAATGAGACCGCCACGGAAATTAAGATTCATTCAATGGACAAAAATCATAATATTTTTTTACGAGTTATTGCGATTTTTAAACTAATCCTTAGACTAATGATAATGATGTATACATATATTAAACTAATCCTTAGGCTAATGATAATGATGTATACATTTATTGAACTAATCCTTAGACTAATGATAATGATCTATACATATATTAAACTGTTTACATTTATCTTCGAGGCCATATAAAGGTTAAACTCTAGGAATTAATTCCTTTAGAACAAACCACATTATCAGTTATAATTTGTTTCACTTCCCGTGTGCGTCTCTTATGTATGTTAATATGTTATGTTAATACATTTAATACTGTAAAAAAGGGGAAAGTTTAATAAAGAAAATCTGAATTCAAACAAATATCACGAAATTTCAATTTTTCCTAATTTTAAAATTATTTTTCTCAAAAAAGCTAAAACCGTTGTCGAGATTTAAGTGTAGAATTATTTATTTGACTGCTCTCAACCGAATTAAAAAAAAAAAAGTTTGCGTATACTTGATGTTTTATTTTTGTCTTTTTTTCAGAAAATACGAAAACAAAGAGTGATGTTTTGAAGATTGGGCGTTCTACCCTCCCTAGCTCTGAGGAGGTTCAGGCCCTTATCAAAAATCTTTGCGAGCTTTGGTCTGTTGTAACTAAACACAAATGGGAAAGCTGCCACCAAATTTCGAAACAATTTATTTCCCAAAATAAAAATTGGCTCGATTTACCTTTTCTGTTGCCAGATTATACTGAGCAAAAAGCAGAAAACAAACCATCCTCTGTTTAAATTTCTATATGTGGCCAAATCAAAAAAATAGTTTATGGAGTGCTCTGAAAAACAACTAAACTAACTAACTATGCGTCCCGTCGTTGATAGGTTATTATTAAACAGCAGTCCCTCATCCATTAGGAAGGAAGAAGTTTCTTGTAATAATTCATTAACTATGGATTTTGGCTACCAACTCCATAAGTATATGCGCCGGTGCAGGTTACAAAGACCTACGCCTCAACTCCCTCAACTTCAGAGTGACCGATAAGAGACATGGACAGTGGCTGAATGAACCCAACAGTTGGCGGGAGGCAGAAGTGAATTCAAATCTACCTCTAGATGGACAGGTCGCCAGTAGCAGGCTCCTGAAGATCAGGAGCTAAGGATATCTCAGGAGCTGACTGCCCTTTAGCTCCTCCCAGCCTCTGTTGTCCTGTATCCTCTCGCTTTATCCCAGCCACTGCTAGCACTCGCTTAGGCCATAGGCCCCAACCTATATAAAACATTGTCTTGTTTTATATTAAATAATTAACTTTTTGATTTATTTGCGTATTCTGCACTTACAATTTATTTATTAAAAAAATATAAATTTTCTTTTGTTTGCAATACAGTTATTAATTAGTTTCATTTGAGTGCATAATATACAAGTAAAAGTTAATATCACCAGAATCGATCTAGGTTTTAATTAAAAAGAAACTCAAGTATGAAGCTCATCATACTCATCATACAAAAACATGCATGAAGCTCTCCCTCCCCTCTTCCCCTCCGGCAAGTTCATTGCTGCTTGAATAATGGTTTTTATTATGAAATGAACGTGTTTCAAATATATTACCGTGTAAACTCGGATTCCTCGATAGATTGTCTCAAAGCTAGTAGATTTGACAAAAAACAATCACGGCCTATGGTATACTCTATAGAACACATCAATGCAAAATAAAATAATTTTTTTTTTTTTTTGTAAGATGTGCCAGTTTTCAAACAAACCAGCGATATAAACAAATATTGAGAATTTATGAAGAATTAGGATTTCCAAACGTACCGCCTCCGAATACTCTACTAAATTTATAACTCTCCCAGGCACAATCTATTCTTGTATGACTTAATATTGTAAGCCGACCTGATGTTCCACTGCTGCCGGTCGTAGCATATCGATTGCAATGAGGTTACCCTGGTCGATCTGAAAGTGGAAGATGGATGTCTCCCCTGCCTAGTCGATTACACCTCGATTGCTTTCTACAGGTGAAACCCGCTCGATGGAGTCAGCTGTGAACTTTTACTATTACCATCCAGTCATCCAGCTAAATTGAATCTTTAAGTTAAAATGGCAATTTGGCAAAATAAGTTCATACACAGGTATGATCTGCTCCTCCTGTCCTCTTGCGAGTAATAGAAAGGATAACTTGCTTCTTACTAGCCAATTTAGTGGACAAAGTTAAGAAAGATTAATTTATAGTAATATCATCCGAGGATTGACACTGAGACAAATCTAACCTTCAGTGGGAATGGAGATCTTGCTGACTACATCACCTCCTTGAATATCCTTGCTTCAAAAACACATCACCATCAATTAGTGAACACAAGACCCCGATTGGAGAATGAGATCGTGCACCCTGGCAAAGCTTAAATCTACTTTAAGATTTTGCTCAAGTGTTTAGTCTAAAATATATTTCGGTACTACAGCTAATAGTATTTCTAATATATATTTTTTTATTAAGCCTAAACTTTCTTTCTGTATAAAGAGAGAGAAATACTTTATTCATCTATGCTGGCCAAATACATCAGGTTGCTACATCACACAGCATACCAATCAATATATCATCGGACATATATAAATTACATATAATTACATGGTATAATAAAATAGAAAGAAAAGAGTTTTTTCCCCCCTACAGTTTCCTTTTACAATCAATTTCAGTCTATACACAAAATACAAATATTTCATATATGTATGTATAGTTGACCGTAAAAATTGATATATAGGGAGATGGTCAGGGTTGCGGTCAATAGTGAAACAAAAATAGTTTACAATAGGCAATAGTTGTAAACTATTTTTGTTTCACTATTGACCGCAACCCTGACCATCTCCCTATATATACAAATATTTCAATTCATTCCTTTCCCCTTTCTGTTCCTTCAATTTCACAATTTTTAATTCACCCGATCAACAAATTCACTCTCCCGAATTTACCCTTCTAGATCCTCTCCAGTGACCCGCTAACCAAATTCACTATTAGACGGCAATGTGAGACCAGACCATTAATAATAGTTACAGCAGTAGATCAGCTTACCAAAAAACAAACAAATAAATACATTTTACGAGAACATGACTAACACATAGATTCAAAGGAAAATATAATAAAAAGCCGGTTACAAGAAACACTTGAATGGATAAGTTTTAAAAATATAATAATAATTGTAATAAAATAAAATAATTTAATGAATAAATAAGTTAAAGCACACAAATCGACAGGTCCACGTATTAAAATAAAACAATAAAACAATATATATCGAGCCCCAAGAGCTAGAGCAGCTGTGAGTCACTTTCTTAGCGATGATGTAGCTCTTCCACTCTCCATCTCTAGGGAAAGTTTGTTTATTTGGATGAGTCTTGTGATCACCATGTGTCATTCACAATTTAAACTGTTTGCTTTATAAGATTTTATTCTCTGTAACAGATTGAATTTTAAAGGTTTCGTTTTATTTATTTATACATACGTTTTGAGGGAGTGGGTAGCTAAGAGCGGTAAGGTACTCAACTACTAACTCCAATCACCAGGGTTAGAATCCGTCTGTGGCAGATAATTATTTTATTGTATCCGTGAGTCAGCCCCGTGGTTTCGGGAGTCCACCAGCCCTCATGACGTGGATAACCTTAATTGGGTAAAACTCTGGTGGTCGTAGATGATTCTGACCAAAGCACCTCCTCGCACTATCGTTAGTCTTGTATCAGTACTTACTAACAAAGTACTGCACCTCTGACCCTTCATGAGTTCAAAAAGTACACATTTATTTTTTAATATAAGTTTTTAAAAATTATGAATAGAATATTAACTTACTTTACTTAATTACCACTAATGAAAGACGGTGCAATTTGAAACATCCTACTTCTTTTTTTTTAGCACTAATAGAACCCTAGTACTAGTGGTTGCTTCGGAATATTAAACCAAAACCTACCTCAGGCTAAAATCCTTAGTACAAAGAAAGAAAGTTGAATTCTTGGGTCCTAAAGACATAACAATATTTTTCTGAAAAAATTCGACAATACAATATGCCAATAAGAATTACCTTTAATCATAATATTTATTTAATCATTAAATATTTATTCTCTTCATCTTAAAGAAACTTTCGGTTAAACAATTGATAATTTTTCCAATAAAAATTGTGTGCGTATAACAAATTTTAACAGTTGCCTCGAGCATAGTACAAGACCTTTTCACTCATTACTAATGCTAATATACAATATAATAATAATAATAATATATATAATATATAATAATATATGATTACAATAAGGAAACATTATGGCAATGTCAATGATCAGTTAGTGTCAAATGTTGGATAATGATGCCTAGTTTAAATAAGGGTCCTTAATCGTGGCTTTGCAAAGATATAACATATGTTATATTGACTTATTTCTTTATGTGTTTCAGGTAAGGGACCTCCTAAACATGAAGACTATGCTACTAGAACCCAGAACGATAATTGAAACATATATATACTGTAAGCATATAGCAATAATAGGCCTAGCTTGTAACACAGTATTAATTTAATAACTCTAAAACTTGTGATGGTCCATACATAAATCTTACTTTATGGCTGCTACTGCCATTCATTTATGATATTTATAGTTATTGTTAGGAATGTGTTTTCATTATTACTAGGACAGTAATCTAATTGTTGACTCTTAGTTTTACTTAAAGGTAAATCAAAGAAATGTGAGAAGGGATATTAAGTTTTAAGTATATAAGATATTAATATTGAGTCTGATTATTTGTAAGTATTTGGTTTCTGTAAAAATTTTAGTGCTAGTAAAAATAATAATGAAAATATCGTTTTTGGTAAATAGTAAATTTGTTTTATTTGACTATAGATTATATTTAATAATGGACTTACGAGGGGAGGCTGCGGAGGTCAAATCATCCATTTTATTAAAAAAGTTTAAGCCAGAAAATATAGACCCATATCCAGAGGGATCTCGGAGTCGAAAAAAAGTATTATCGTCGGCCCCCTTTGTTCAACAGCCAATTAATAGTTATTACATATACCCAATCAGTTTTAGTTTATTTTTTTATTTTTATGTATAGAATAAAAAAACATTGGTGTTTGGTGGGTTAACTGAATTTAAGTGTACAAAACTGTAAAATATAAAAAAAATGTACCTCTTACATTAAACAACTAAGGCCCACTAAATAAATAAATAAAACCAAAGGCCAAATTAAATAAATATTTAAAAAAAATGTCAATAAACATCAATTGATTCGTTTTCAGCGTATTTTGAATCCATTAAATACGAATTCAAATTAAAAATTATAAATTTTTGGGATTGTTTTTGAAAGGATATTTTTTTCTGCCGCTGTCCCACCTTCACGAAATAAATTCATAAACCCTCACAATGTTATCCAACGTAATCTACAACTATTTGCAAGCAGAATTTCCTCTCTTATATCAAAGTCTCCAGTGCTAAGTATTTAACCCTTCGCCGTTCATGGGTTGTTCCCCAACAGATTTTCATTTTCCTTGTTAATTTATTTAATTTTTGCCAAGTCACATGAGGTAAACATAAAAAATAAATTAAAGTGTAAATGATCAATCAAAATTTTATTTAATTCCTTTAAATGAAAAAAAAAAAAAGATTTTGGTGAGCATTATCATATACCAAAATGTGATATATACCAAAATTCATTTTTAATAACATAGTGCCCATAAAATAATTGAATAATTGTAAAAAGGACTACCTAGCTCACCCCCTTCTAAAGTATTAATATCATTTATAATATAAATAACAATTTTAACTAAATATACTACATGAATTACGGTATAAAAATACATAATTTGATAAATTTGTAATTCATAAAAAAAAAAGAAACTATCCTTAATTAGGTCTCACATTGGAAAGGAATTGTATTACGTATAATAAAATTTTACTATTCACTTTCAGATGTTTAACTCTTATTTTTTTTTTCAACTAATAGAATATGACATCGCCGACCAGGAAGATAAAACAACGACGCAACTGTAAAGTTTGTGAAATTGAATTTCTTCTGTTGGCAGGCTTAAAACCGCATTTCCTAGATGTTTGTAATTCAACATAATAGCACTCAAAAATTCGCCAAGGGAGGAATTATAAGGAAGAACAATTATGTTGATTGGCAAAAATCGATATCCATTTTCGAGCCCTCTAAAAGAAAATTAATTTCAAATAATTTTACAGTTGTGCCATTGTTTTTCCGGAGCAGCGATATTTCAAAATAATTGATCTTTAATGAACTAATTTAAAAGTAAACAAAAAATGTAGGAAGAAGCAACCTGAAGTGATTTATTATTTTCCTTAATTAAAAATGAAATATTTTTTTCTTCTTTATTAATCCTCGTTTATTATAAAATCATAAATTATAGTCAATAGACTATACAAGATATTATAACACGAGCGGGGACATTCCTCGACGTTTGCGTACCCCTGTCGGAACCTTCCCTGCAGTCACGGTTGACCCCCTCTTTAGTAACTCCCTTATGTCCTGTCAGGAAGTGGAGAAGTCTGTTCCCCGTAGTACCGAACCTATGAACAATTCCTTGCCTAGCTTAACTTCAATATTTTTACGAAACAGTGATATATGACTTAGGGATTTTATTACATCGATTTGTCTTCATGATTTGCAACTGTATCCATGTAGAGGTCGATAGGCTGCTGATGGGCCGCGGTGAAGTCAGGAACGAATATTTTGTAAAGCATTGTCGTTAGGATTATTTTATTGTTTACCCTTTCTGATGTTTGAGTGTAAGTTCAAAGATCTAGACAGGTAAATGCACAATTAAAATATCTCAATAATTTAATAACAAATGTTAAATAGAGAATAAGTGGAGTTGTCGAGGCGTGCATGACCTAGGATAACTGGAGAAAACCAAATTGAAGAGGATAACTGAAGGAAACCAAATTGAAGAACATAACTGGAGAAAACCAAATTGAAGAACATAACTGGAGGAAACCAAATTGAAGAAGATAACTGGAGGAAACCAAATTGAAGAATATAACTGGAGGAAACCAAATTGAAGAAAAAATAAAAATTCGATTAAAATATAGTAACACTTGTTATTTTTCTGTGATGAAGATGGCCCCCCCCCCGACCCCTGACATTACTGGTCACACCTCCTTCCCGACCCCTGACATTGCTGACCACATCCCCCCCGACCCCTACCAATGCTGACCACCCCCCCCCGCCACGACCATCTTCTTCGCATATTAATCTATTGCAAACTATAAACACCTCATCTTGTTATTGTTCAGTTATTTCACTTCACTTGAACTTTCCAGAAATCTTCAAACCAAAATTAAAAATTAAAATCTGTTCCACTACCACCCATGTACGATCGGGGGGGGGGGGTACAATGATTTGTAAACAAGTACTCTTTTTCGAACAACAATTGTACAAGATTTTTTTTTTTTTTATGATCCCCTTCCTGACCATTCAGGGTACCACCCTCGCCTAACCATGTTGGAAGGTCAAGTTTATACTAAATGGATCCGCCACAGAAATACGACCCACCAGGCAGCATTCAAACCGGCGCCGCTGCAATTACGAGGAAGTTAATTAGCTGGCGCCTTGACTCATTGGTCATTTGTTCAAGATCATGCTCAACCGCCAGATTTTTGCCGAGTGAAGGCTACTCACTTTATGTAGGCTGTATATGCCTGAGATGGGCTCCCGAGCCTACAGGATTGGCTCACGGCAACAACAGATTAAATAATTAACTGCTATTGCTGGATAAGATCCTAGGTCCTGACAGTAAGTCCTTTACTCCCTTCCACAAACTTTCTATACTATTCTAAATTAAAACTTTTAAGGATTTTTTCCACCCTATAAGGTACAGTTTTATTGCCATGATTTCTGGTCATTGCCCTGAACCACTATCCGATTATCAATCTTATAATGGGGGAAAAGAAAACAAACCTTTGAGCTAGAACTGGACCTGTTGTAGATGAACAGATATATTAGTACAGTAAGATGCGAATACACTATCTTCTAAATCTTAAACATTAGCGGCATTTAGTAAGCTTTAAAAAGAGCCATTTAGTAGTACATTTAGGTGAGCCAGAGAGAGCTGAGGTCGCCAGTGTCAGATACAATCCTCTCCCGGGTCGCTAACCACTAACTGTAACTTTTATTAAAAAAACAAAACATTATTATTTTATATCTTTTAACATTTTTTTTTTTTCAAATTTATTGGGCTTTTAGATCCCTGCTTTCACTGCCATATTCAGGCCAGTTTATCTTAAGCTATACTTGATCAATGTGCTCTGTCGTATCTTCCTTCAGTCTCAAAATCCATCATTTATGGCTCCATAATATGGATGGTAAAGCCAACGCACTCTGGACCCACATAGCAATCCTTCATTTATGGCTCAATAATATGGATGGTAAAGCCAAGGCACTCTGGACCTACATAGCAATCTTTCATTTATGGCTCCATAATATGGATGGTAAAGCCAAGGCACTCTGGACCCACATAGCAATCCTTCATTTATGGCTCCATAATATGGATGGTAAAGCCAAGGCACTCTGGACCCACATAGCAATCCATCATTTATGGCTCCATAATATGGATGGTAAAGCCAAGGAACTCTGGACCCACATAGCAATCCTTCATTTATGGCTCAATGATATGGATGGTAAAGCCAAGGCACTCTGGACCCACATAGCAATCCATCATTTATGGCTCAATAATATGGATGGTAAAGCCAAGGCACTCTGGATCCAAATAGCTATCTTTCATTTATGATAATGAGGTAATGACTCATTAGTTGTCTTAAGTGATCCCTGATTTTTCACACTTACTCAGCCTCCACTGGCATTAATATCTGCCTACTTACAGGTGGAAACAAATTATTAATTTAGTAAAAATTAAATATCTTTTTCTAGCAAATATTTGTAATAACTAATGAAGGACTTTTATAAAACATAACTTTATTAAAATTTTGATTTCACTCACCTTTTCCGTGCTGCAGTGTCACAACTTGATTGGCTATGGCTTGCCCCCCCCTAGTTCTGATCTTCGGTAGACCCTTGGTGTGGCCCTTGGTGTCAGATTAATGTAGTAGATTTGGGCTTTAGTAAAATTCAGTTGAGGGAAGTTGGCAACCAGTTTTGGAAATGTGGAAATCAAAGTTTTCGATTGGCTCATCATTATTTGATTTTTCTCTTAATTTCAGAATCGATTTTATTATTTTTTTTTTTTATTTCCTTTCTAACTTTTTACAATTTATTAGAAAAATATGTGATGAGATTTAGTTTTATAATTTGGTATGATGATGTTAGAGACAACTGCTCCCTCTATCGACTACAGCTAGGAGGCAGCCCCTGGTCGCTCTATTTTGTACTATGATGGACGTAATACGTTTGCTACATTGTGAACATACTTTTAAAGTTTGATAAAAAGTGTGATACATTTTGATTATATTTATATAGAAAGAGATATCGATTACAGAGATATACATCGATACATCAATGATAGACATATGGTTTCTCGTGGTACTCCTTCTAAAGTTACAAATTAAATTAGTTTTAACTTCATGATTTATTTATTTGATCAAAAGTTGTTCTGTGAGGCCTTTGTTGAAACTGATACTATCAATTGTTGTTTTTAAATCATATAGTACCTCATCAAATCATTTTGCTCCAGTATAATAGTAATTTCTTCACATTAGGGCAATATTTGTTTTTATATTTTGGATATTAAATTTATCATTTAAACAAGTGTTTATTGAGGTTTGACATTTTTCCACTTTCTTGTCTTTAAGTATTTCTTTTTTTAGTATTACACGAATAATATTTTTTTGTATTTCGATCCAAGGATTAAAGAAACTCCACCCCATAACAATATCCCTTAGCATATTGAGTCAATGCGACATAATCTGTTTTAATTGTTTGTTTGTTTTTTATTTAGCGTATTATTTATTATTCAATCTTACAAATATTCCGCAGTTCAGTTTAAGTATCATATTGCAGTTCGATATTTTGCTGATAACGTTTATTAGCCGATGCCTGGTGAGCATTGTAGTAACGCGCCGTTGATACAGCAATGGTCGAACACTAGACTGGATACCCAAGGCAATAACTTCCTGTGGCCCTTCAGTCGGTGCCCAGCCAATGTCCAGGAAGTACTCGCTGTTCGAGCTGCGGTGCGGCACCGGGTGCACTGATCTACCCAGCTCCAGGTGAGTGACAGTGTTCACTTAGCTATCACCTAGGTGATCTGTCTATTCCTAGTGCCAGGGGTTGACTAATATCGATAGTACTCTGTGGTGGGTGAAGGGGAGCTAAGTAGTCATGATCAAAGTGAATCCTTCACTAACTTACTTACGTCTTACGTCCTCACATTTTTGTAGGAGTTGGCTGATGTTCGAAAGTGATTTTCGAAAACAACAAAATCTAGAGAGGGCGAAAATTATAAACAAAATATTTTTATTTAGCTGTTGCAATAATAATTCGTATTTAAGGGTTTCTCTAAGTAGAAAAAACCAAAATAAATTTTGTTCTTGCCTAGAATACAGCAGTTTAACAAAAGATAATGGAGTCAAATCTCTCTCAGGTCTCGGTTTTTCCCGTTCAAAAATGTATTTTTCCTTTTTTGTCCTTTCGTTATTCATAACATTCTTTGATATGTTGTATTTGTGTATTTGTTATTATTTATTGATAGCAATAAACACTGTTTTTTCTTCCAAATAAATAAAATAAACGGCACTTTAGACGATTTTTTTTTTTTAATTTGGGCACTGAGCCCAATCAGACTATTTCAATGAAATAAGCCCCATCTAGTATTTAAGGCCACTTAATTACTCATTCATCCACCTTCATTGATGATTCAAATTTTGGCAAAAATTCAATATTTCAATTATTTAATAAAGTATAGACTATTGAGAAGTCCACTGGTAATAAAAACTTGAAATTAAATACTAATTCAATAATAAACATAATTAGTGAGGAGCTTTTAATTATTTTACAATTGCTTTCAATGGACATTAACCTCCAAAAACTACAAGTAATTTATTTGTTATTGTATCAACATAAATTTCACACTAAAAAAACATTAATTCATTTTGTAGCTATTTCTTCAACTATTTTATTAATTACTTTCATAAACTTTTTTAATGGCTTTATTAAAATTTTGCTTGATGAAGGTCTTAAAATTTATTAAAATGTCAATAGGTATATCTCAACTCAATGTTTACAAATTTACAACTCAGTTTTTCCAAGATTTAAAGTTATACCAAATGGGTTAAATTTTATTAGATAAGCTTACAAGGTGAAGATAACTTTTATTGATGATACGGTCGAAAAATATTATAGATGTGTCTCAGGGTTCTTGCCAATGCCCCTTTAGGGGCTGTGTAAGAAACAATTGTATGTAATTTTAGAAAATTAATAAATTAACAATAATTAACCTCATGCGGAGGTTGCTTTAATGGTTATTATATACCAATCCAATTGTTGTTTTTTTAGCAAAACGAGGACAAAACATTTCTGATCGTATTAAATTAGTTTAAATGTATAAATAATTACGAAAACCTTTGAGAAAAGTAGACCAAGTGAGATCTCTTTATAGTCTATAATATCTTTTAAAACATTTACATACCAACTTAAAAATAAATCAGTAATTTTTGGGCTTGATTTTTTTTCAAGCAATATTCATTGTTCATAGAATTATTTATAATTCCTCACAATGCTATCCAAATCCAAGGTAATTGGACAACCGTTGGGACTCAACTTCCGCTCTTCGAAACCATGTCATCTTTTAGATTTCATTCCTTTACATAGAAGAAAAAACAATTGCCAATAAATTAAAAAAATAAAAACCTTCTGTAAAGTATTTTAGTGCCCTACAAAAAAATCCTAAAATGAGAAAGGTTATATAAAATACTTTACCTTGCCAGTTGCCAAAATATTTTCGGCTGTAACAATTAATATGAGTACACAATCGAAATAATTTCGACCGACTGATGTTGCCAACTGTGCCATGTGAAATGGTTTTTGTTTTTTAAAGGCAATTCGTATTTAACAGATTTTTTTACAACGGCAACAGACATGGGATTTATATTATATCACATTATAATATAAAGAATGAATACATGAAATTATAGTATTTTAATATTTTTATTAAATTATAATATCGTGCAATCCTAACTTAAGTTAATGTTTTAAGTTAACCTAATTAAGTGTTTAATAATTAATTTTTATTAGAATTCTGCTAACCAATATTAAGCAATTATGATAAACGTCTATGAGTCATTTTGTGTATTTAATTAGTGACACCATTTATTCAGGATAATGAACTATCTCCAACTACCTGGAGAATAAGTAATTCTTGTGATTAAATATTGATAGAAATACTCATCCAATTCGGTCAGAGTAAGTGTTTCTAGTATTCGAAACAGAAATTTTAAATTTAGAAGGGCCATTTAATTACACAACATATGTCAATGTAATTAAAAATAAATATGCAATGAAAATTGTATTTATTGAATTATTCACTAAACCACAATCGAACATATATATATATTATGGTAATCTTTCCGGCTCTGAGGGGAGATGCATTTTGACGAATGAGGTATCAAAAGAAAGATTTAATGAAGAATTTCTTATCCGTAAAATTTAAAAAAATAAAAATAAATGAAAAAATAGATAAAAAAATGTATATTAGCAGAAAGATAAATCAAATTAACATAATCAAACGATGTACATGAATAAATGAGGATAAAATGAAGTAGGTAAAATTTTGAACTAATATTACAACAAAATAAAATAATGACCAGTCACATTTACACTATTACCTACAATATTACAATACATCGACCTGAGGATCTACCAGCACACTATTACCTACAATATTACAATACATCGATCTGAGGATCTACCACTATTACCTACAATATTACAATACATCGATCTGAGGATCTACCAGCACACTATTACCTACAATATTACAATACATCGATCTGAGGATCTACCAGCACACTATTACCTACAATATTACAATACATCGATCTGAGGATCTACCAGCACACTCTATCCCAACCCAGGTTTTAATTGAAACCTAGGTACAATTACTAGTCAAAACTGATGAGTCTGCCAAGTATAGGTAGGGGGAATAAAAAATGGCGGCTGTTTCAAAGCGAAAAAAAACTAATTTTCCATTCGGAGCTCTATATCGTAAAAACTACCAACAATACTAGAAAACCTAACAGTACGTCATTTCAAGAAGAGTAAATTTCCTAAAATATGAGCCCTAATAGAGTTATTTATATTCAATAGTTCACGAGATATGGCTATTTCAAAAGCAACATTTTATAAAAATGTTGTAAGGAACGTACTGAAAGATCAGTAGTTCGTAAATCTATTTTGAAAAATATATATCTCAAAACCATTTGACGTACAGAGGTCTATTAGCACTCAAATTAAAGCTAGTTTAATGAGCTATAAACTAGTTTATGATATTTATCTTCGTAGGTGTAATAGTTTACTTGAACTTTGCTAAAATAAATTGATTTATAATTGTTCGGACAAATTTTTATTCATATGTGGATATCATAAACATTACTACTCCTACGAAGATAAGTGTCATAAACTACTTTATAGTAAGTTAAATTTCCTTTATATTGAGTGTTGGCAGACATATCTGCGTCTTATGGGTCTAGAGATAAATGTTTTCAAAAATCCAATATTTCATATGAATAACTATAAATTATCATTTTGTGAGTTTATTTGGTTAAACGTCATAAAAACTGCTACTCCTACAAAGATAGACGTTAAACCATTTTATAGTAAATTTAACTAGCTTTAATATGAGTGCTGGGAGACATCTGTACGTCCAATGGTTTCTGAAATAAAGTTTTTCATAAATCGTACTTATTGTCCGAACAACTATAAATCAATTTAATTTAGCAAATATCATGAAAACTACTATTCTTACGAAGATAAAGGTCATAAACTACTTTACAGTACATTAAACTAGCTTTAATATGATTGCTAATAGACATCTGTACATCACACAGTTCCTGAGATATAGATTTCTCAAAATTACTGATATTTCAGTACATTTTTATGATATGTTGCTTTTGAAAAAGCTATATCTCGAGAACTATTGGACGTAAATAGCTCTTTTAAGGCTAATATTTCAGCAAATTTACTCGTCTTAAAATAATGTGCTCTTAGATTTTCTAGTGTTGTTGGTAGTTTTTAAGATATAGAGCTCCGTATGAAAAATCAATGTTTTTTAAAGGTTTTGAAACAGCCGCCATTTTTTAATCCCCCTACCTATACTTGTCAGACTCATCAATTTTGACTAGTAATTATACCAAGTTTTCATTAAAGTAATAAAAAATTAGGGTGGGATTACTGCCTTTTTTTCTTCCCGGCTCTTGCACTATAATGAGCTTGTAGCGGCTGAGTAAGTGCCATGAACCTAACACTTTACGTAAGAGGAGCATCTAGCCATTGCGAGAACTCCAATTGTCGATTTTATTTTATAATAGATCTCTTTATTATTTTTCTCATTTTAATTTTTATTCTATATCATCATAAAAATAGCGGCAGCATCTTTGAGTCAAGTGTTGCTATTTACAAAGCAGATACAATTATTGATATGTAACAGGAAATAACAAAAATGCATGAAGGATTGTGCATTGGTAGAATGCACCAAGCAAGGAGATAACATTTGTTTGTATACTGGTTCTGTTCTACATGTTTGGATACTGCTTCTATCCTACATGTTTGTATACTGGTTCTGTTCTACATGTTTGGATACGGGTTCTATCCTACATGTTTCACAATGAACTACATCATGGAGCTGATGTGCACCGGACCGCAAAGCAAGGCAGCTGCTCTCTAGTCCGTGAAATGATCATTGTCCAAGGGAAATGCTTCATATTGCTACAGTATCTTCCTTTTTAAAATGAGAATATTATATATCGATATTAGCAAGAAGGAAATCGATTATTGCACAAATTGTAACAAAATAGTAAACTCTTGAAGATCATTTCCCTAGCTATGATCCATATACTAGCTTGCTTCTATCCTGTTTTCCCATTTTCCTTTCATATTTGAAACTTTATCCCAAGTTCTTGATCCGATAATAGTAACTCGGCTGTTTGAAGGATTATGCAACTGAACTACCTACACATCCATGTAGAAGCCAATCATTTGCGTTACTTATATTCATATGATGAAATTATACATTATTATAAAATACCTTATTCAAATAAAAATAATTGTATACAATATTAAAATATTGTCATTTTACAATAACAAGGGGGGACTCCCTCCCCCCGCCTTTTTAACGGTGGAACAGTCCCCATTTTACAAATTATACAACTGTTCGACTCGATCTCAAAATAGTTTATTGAAACGAACGATAATATTGGACAGGGACTATTCTTTTCTCATTAATATCTGTATGAATTAAAAGAATATAAACTATCAATAATATCCACATTAATAAATTTGTCGGTTATGTAACGAATACATATTAAGTATATTAAGAATATTAAACGGCGATGACTAAAAATATTTTATGGGCGTTGATGACCTCAGGGTTTTACGCCCTAAAGCCCCAGACAACAACAACAACAGCTAAAAATATTTTTATATAATACAGAGACATAAGAAAAAATAAGCATTAAATGATAAACGGAAAAGGAAATGAATGGACTGTCCTAAAAGCTATTGTGTTTGGTTACAGTCCATTTGTAGCCTTCTGTATCAATAAATACATGGAGTATTGGAGCATTGGACCATTGGCTCTTTATAATATATCCTTTGTATTAGCCCTCATTTTCAGATTAAATAAAGCAGTTGATATCATTTTTGATTTTTGTCCGAACAATACTTTTCGTAATTGTAAATTTATGAATTTATCCAATATAATCCCTAAAGACCCTTTCCTCTCCCGAATTTGTTTTTTCTTCTTAATTTTAGAAAATCAATATTTTTGGATGGAATATAAATAGATCACTCATTTTAAAGAGCTATCGCCATTAGATTAAAAAATGATTAGGATTGTAAAACTGCTAGCTCCAAAGTAAAATCTTGCCTACGCGGCTGTTATTAGTATCAGATCATTAGTTTAGTAACCACTGTCGCGGCTGTTATTGGTATTAGAGAATTAAGCTTTTGCCACTTCCAATTTAATACTGGAAAATTCCATTTTGCACATTTTTGATAGACCAAAAAAAAACGAACTTTATTGACATTTGCGACTATTTTCCCATAAAAGTGTACCTATACATTGGAGCATCTTTTCTGCGAGTTTCATTGACGAATGAATAAATGAATCACAATAACAGAGGACAAAATGATTTTAATAATAGAAAAATTAAGATTTATATTTTTAAAACTAAAAATATAATCAAAAAATAAATATATGCATTCCATTGAATTCAGTGCCCTGAATAACATTCATCCGACGGAATTCGTGAGAATTAGAGAAGACTTAAACAATTTAAAGATGTTTGCACAACAATTTGCAGTTTTCCACTTGCATTCTGCCGTAAATGTATGCCACTTTCTCATAATATTACTAAAGAATATTTTAAATTAAATATATAGTGCATTCTAGCTTTGACTTTTCTTCATTTCCTAATTGTTCAACTGCTATAGCGATAATATTTTAAATTAAATCTAGCTTTGACTTTTCTTCATTTCCTAATTGTTCAACTGCTATAGCGATAATATTTTAAATTAAATATATAGTGCATTCTAGCTTTGACTTTTCTTCATTTCCTAATTGTTCAACTGCTATAGCGATAATATTTTAAATTAAATACATAGTGCATTCTAGCTTTGACTTTTCTTCATTTCCAAATTGTCCAACTGCTATAGCAATAATTGTGCCATCATTATGATTTGTTGGACAAGGCTTTATTTTGAGGAGAATTATTTGTTTTAACCTTAAACTTGAGAACCGCTGCTTCTAAATTCTATAAATATAATATAATGTGGTTATAAATGGATAATATGATGTGATATATAATATAATCTGGTTAAATAGGGTAGAGGAAGTTCTGGATCGGGCCCGTTAGAGGGGCCTTCTTGTGCGCTGGAGCAACAAAACATCACTCGATGTATGTATGCATATCATGTACTGCAGCATCGTACACCTATGTATGTATATCGTGTACTGCAGAATCGTACACCTATGTATGTATATCGTGTACTGCAGCATCGTACACCTATGTATGCATATCATGTACTGCAGCATCGTACACCTATGTATGCATATCATGTACTGCAGCATCGTACCTATGTATAAACATCATGTATTGAAGCATCTAAATCCTTTAGGTCTATTCAAAATACGAAATATAAGAGAAGAAAGCAAATTAAAATAATGAATAAATAAAAAAAAATTAAAATAATATCGTAAACACATAAATAGTGTTGTAAATTTCAAAACCGATTTCAAAGACCTCAATAATTTATTTTTTAAAATAATAGGATATTTTAAATAATCATGTGTTGTTGTTTTTTTCATTTCTTATTCGCTGACATAGTATTCAACAAAGCAATGGAACATTTCACAAATCCTAAAGTAAATTCGAATGATTTGTCAAAAGCATTTTTTATTTTCTGAATTTTAAGATTTTAGGGAATCTTTAAACTTTATCATAATTTTAGAATAGTTAATGTTGACCTAGAGAAGGTTCTAATTTGGTTACCATGGCGAGGTGTATGGAGTTAAGCAACTATTATTTTTGAGTAATCTTTTTACTTTTATATTTGTTATATCCTCTGCCTAAACTCTTCAAATCCTTTTACTGTATCATGTGTGTTTCTTCAGCAATAAAATAATGTCTGAATGGGCCAAAATATGGAAGATCAGTAAATTAATCTATTCAATACAACATTCTTTTGTTTGCTTAAACTCGTAAATAGTCTCCACTATTTGGTATTCTGTTTTGTTTTGTTTTTACAACAACGCGGCCAATTCAAATATGCAGAACAATGAGAATCTACAGAAAGAGTAACTTAAAAAAAGTTAATAAAAAAAAATAGAAATGTAGTTAAAAATAGTGAGGATGTTATATTTTACAGAAATTTATATTTTTAATTAACAATTCCAAACCTTCGTGGTAACTGTCACTTATGAACAAAATGAGCTAATTAATATTTTAAAAAATTGAGATTGTAAAGGACACTTATTTCATTGCTGAAAATTATAAAAATGAAACTAGAGAACAAATTTACAAATAAAATAATAAATTTAAAGATATGTTTAAACCTCCTCCGATGGTTGCCATATCAGTAGATGACATATGGCGAAGAAACTTAGCTGAACCACAAGAAACGTGAGAGCCGGGATGACTTAGGCATTAAAGTCTCCTAAGAAGTGGGCAGCCCTTGAACTCAGAGATCGCCCCTTGACCTCCGACACTTTCTTCTTCCATGTCCTCTCGGTTTCTCCTGTGGACCGGTCAGAAGTGAGAGTGGCGTTTCGGTATTCGGACAGCAGGTACCTCCGAGCAGCTGATAATTGATGGAGTACGGTCAGCTTTCGCTAGAGAGGTGATGATATCTCGGATTATGCGAGAGGTCCCTCATTGAGGATTCAGTCAACTTCCCCCAAATATCGTGAGCTCGTCGAAGAAGAAGAGGCCGCTTCGGAGAGTTGGTATAGAGTTACTTATGGAACATGATGAGGGTAGTTACATAACAAATTTAGAATTTTGATATTCTTTTTGAAAGTTCGTTAAAAACTTTGTTATTCAACAGGACAAGAGAAATTCTTTTATTTATTTAAAATATTTCTTTATCTCAGTTTTTTTTTTACTATGCCATTTATTTTCTGAGTGCTTTTAAACATTGAATATTTAAAATTAATTGTATACGAAAAATTTATTTTAAAAAGACATATTACTGTTTAGGTTATAGAAGCCTAGATCTCTATCAAGGTTTTTCGTTCATATTTTGAAAAAAAAATTATTACTATTTTTTAAGTCCATTTGAAACAAATTTTAAATAAGCTTCTTTTTGATGTCGATAAAAATATTCATTATATCACTATACATCTATATCACTTATATATACTTAGTTCAAAATGAGGCTTCTATTGCTTTTTATTGCCTTACATACTTTTTTTTTGCAAAGCAACCAATATAAAAATGTTTATAATAACATTTATCTTTTTATGTAAGGCTAAAAAAGATTTCCAGTTCAAAACCATGTAGCCCTTGTAACCAGAGTTGTACTAAACTAAGTTGTAATAAAACTATGACCAAAAAAAATAAAAATAGATTTTTAATTTAGCATAAAACGACCTCAGAGCAGATCAACTTTAAAACTTGTTCTGCACTAAGCGGCCATATTGCGCATTCGTAAAGGACAGTTAAAAGTTTAGTATTCTTGTAAAGCCTTACTTTGTGGTTCCTAGGCGTGAAGTTAGTAATATTAACGAAGAATGTAGCGTTTCGTTTTTAGTCTAGCTTTCGTTTTCTCTTGAATTTCTTTTGGTTAAGATATCATCGCTTCTTTGTTTGAACAAAAGCACATGTTATAAAAAAAAGTTTTGAAATGTACGTGTTCGGAAGATATTAACATAGACAGGGGGCTTCATTCACTGCTGCGGTTCTTTTATAGTCTGCCTCAAAACTGGTAGGGCTGTCAATAAGTAGCTACAGTCCGCGGTACAATCTAGCAAACACCAATAATACAAAATGATATATTAAGAAATTTTTTTTTTTTTGTCGAAGCAACGTTCTAAGAATATACAATCGTGACCAAGTATATATTTTAGTGAGCCCTTTACTATTGTTTGTTAGTACTGTTAGTAGGAGTATAAGGTAGATAGACCAGGAATAGGCACTTTAAGAAGCATTGTTAACTTTTGTCTTCTTAGCTTACTCAAAGTTTTCTTTTCGATAGTTGTTCTAGGTTGGTAAACCTCTAGCTAAACCTAAAATTAATTTATTTCAGAATGGGAGGGGGGCACCCCCTATCCGCCTCAGGGCAGGCTAACTACCATTTTACAAATAATACAAACAAATATGTTTAAATTATACCAACAATTGTTATTAATCAATCTTATATGCAAAATTGCATTCATCATTGTAAAGTAACATATTATACGGTGATCACAAAAAAGGTTTTTATATAACAGAGAGGTATTATCAAAAATATATGGCTATTATTTGTTAAACCTAATAAAAAAAAAGTAACCTGTTACATATTTTTACAACTGTAATATATATTATTAAAACATGCAATAAAATCAAAATTTCTATAAGAGAGGATTTGAAACAAAAATAATGTGAATTTATTATTTTTCAAGAAAAGTCATAAAAAAACAGCTCTTATCTCACTAGCAATAAAGTGAATATCAAGGCAAGTTGATGAATGAAAGATGCTAAGGAAAGATCACAGGTGAAGCTTAGGAATGAATGCTCACAAATTAAAACTCTTGCCTTCTTCTAAACTCTTTATTTTATTTTTTTAAATCTCAAGTGCCTAATACTGCAACATCTACTACTTCTGCAATCGAAGACAACAGTAAAATACTTTATGATTAATTTTGAAAAAAATGTGGAACAATGTTTCAAATACTACTTTATACAATGCACCTTGTTTATTTATTCAAAACTTTAAATTATGATATTATTTGTTAGGAATTAAGTAACATTTTATAACTTATTTATTTTAACATTTGAACATCGTTTCTCAAATAATGCAGAGATGAAGATTAGGCATATTAAAAATAGATGCTAATGTTAAGTCAAGACAAATAATATGAAAAGAACTTTGGCAATGTAATGGCAAACAAAAACATTTCATATTTACATTAAAGATTTTGAATATGGAAATTTGTTGACATATATCCATCATATAATTTAAGAACTTTGAACTGGACAATGGACCAGACCTGCCCGAGACGTTTTTTGGATGTTGAAAGAAAGTAATGAACTCACACACAAAAAATAATAATAAAAGATACAATCATACCTTATCAACTATTAAGTGAAAACTTGAAAGTTACAATGGAATTCTGCTTGTTCTATAATGCTAAGAACTGGCTTTTTAATTCTAAAGTAAGAATACATAATCGTCAAATTACTTTCTTCTTTAAATTGATTTGCCAGTAGGATAGGACAATACCTTTATCCTCTCGTGTCTCTTATTGAATCTGAACAACTACTTTCATTGCTAAAAATCCCGAGCGGTTATTAACATCGAGGGACTAATTGAGTCATGAATACAATATTTCCTATATAATAGAACTAAAAAGCTTTAGTTATCCGTAACTGCCGTCCTTGCCAGGGAGTTCTTCTAACCACAAGCAGGAGAAAATGTCTGTCGAAAGTGAAATATTTTGACTCTCGCTATTGTGCGGTAACTGGAGGATGCAACGATATACCCCAAAGCCCGGCTATGGTTTGGTTAGTAAATGGAAATATTACAAGATGTCTTATTGCGGATTTGTACATGAGGAGTTTCCAGGGGTTCGTACATGAGGGGTTTAAAGTCAGGCTGTTGTGGACGTCAATAAGGCCGCAACTGATGAAACTGAATTAATTTTAGTCACATCAACAATAGTTTCAAATATTACATTTTTTTATTGTGAAACATTACATTCTGTCATATTTTTTAGACATGGTTCATTGAGCTCATTCACACTATCTTTACAAAGATATAAATTAAATGACAAAATAAGAAATAGAAGAGAGAAAAAAAATTAAAGTAAAATTATATTTTAAACATAATAATTCCTATTTACCATATCTAAAGTTCAGCCTGAGGAACTCCGAAACGAGCTTTTCTCCCCGCTTGTGGAGGAAACAGCAGGACCCAGGAAGATCCCGGCGCTTCGCTCTCAACCACTTATCTCAGAAAATATTCCATTAACCTTAAAATTCGGATTTATTCACTTGCACAATAGAGCAATTTTGGTATGTTTAAAATAAAAAAATTTAAAATTCAGGAAATTACCTTAGAACATATAATATATTCAGGCGGTTCCCCACTGTTGCAGGTATATGTCTTAATAATTTCAATTAATACATATATACACCAATAATAAATATATACTGCTATTGACAGAAAAATTAATTTAAACATTCAACATAAATATGATCATCACAACATTAAATTGACAGTTTATGATAGCAACAAATAGATAAAATATGTGGCCGACATGAAGGATAAAATAGTAAAATTTAAAAAAATAAATATGGTATATAAAATAAATTGCCAAAATTGTGACAGAATGTATAAAGTCGAAACCACTAGAAAGCTCTACAAAACGAGGTCTAATCAACATGAAAATAATGGCTAAAATACCAAGGTAATACCACTAGCGGATTTTATAATGAAAGCTAACAGTTTTGATATAAAATTATCTAAAATATAAGATATCTATACAACTAATATATCAAATATAAATATATTTAAAATACTATAAACTACAAGACTGATAAAAAAACATCAATATAAATGATCCAGATATAACAAACAAATTACTGTTACTATAATCATTAATTAAAAAAAGATATTATTAAAAATACGAAAAATAAATCAATAATATAGTTTAAATCCTGGACAATAACATAACAAGAGGACAAGAGGGGAGGCTTTGAAGAGGTGTAAGTTAGGGGTAGGAGTCCGGTCAGTTCAGTGTGGAACTTTCAAGTAGTGAACATTATAAAATTGTTAATTAAGAACAAAATATTGAATAAGGGTTATTCATCAAAATGAAAATGTAACAACTAATAGGGTAAATAAAGCTATTGTATATTTGTAAAATAATATTCACGATTAAACAAAGTAGTACAAGAGCCCAAGAGGAGAAAAAAGTCAGTTATCTCACCCCAATTTTTGATTACTTTAATGAAAACTATGAGTAATTACTAGTCAAAACTGATGAGTCTGCCCAGTATAGGTAGGGGGATTACAAAATGGTGGCTATTTCAAAACCTTAAAAAAACTTTGATTTTTCATTCCGAGCTCTATATCTTAAAAACTACCAACAACACTAGAAAACCTAAGAGCACATTATTTTAAGAAGAGAAAATTTCCTGAAATATTAGCCTTAAGAGAGCTATTTACGTCCAATAGTTTTAAAAAGCAATTTCTTAAAAATGTACTGAAAGATTAGTAGTTAGTTAATTTATTTTGAGGAATCTATATCTCAGGAACTATGAGACGTACAGATGTCTATTAGCACTCAAATTAAAGCTAGTATAATGGACTATAAAGAAGTTCCTGACCTTTACTTTCGTAGGGATTATAGTTTTCATGATCTATTAATGTAATCTATTAATGATCTATAAATTGATTTATTTTAAATTTGATTTATTTAGCTTTTTAAAAAGCTATATCTCGAAAAATATTTAACGTAAATAACTCTATTAGGGCTCATATTTAGCAAATTTACTCTTCTTTAAATGACGTTCCCTTAGGTTTTCTTGTGTTGTTGGTAGTTTTTAAGATATAGAGCTCCTAATGAAAAATTAGTTTTTTCGCTTTGAAACAGCTGCCATTTTTTATTCCCCCTACCTATACTTGGCAGACTCATCAATTTTGACGATTATACATAGTTTTCATTAAAGCAATCAGAAATTGAGGTGAGATAACTGCTTTTTTTCTCCTCTTGGGCTAAGGTATTTGTCATTATTTTATGAAACAATTAACATATTTCATATTGTCGTGATCTTCAAGATGGGGGGAACAGCAACGGGACGTTAAAAAAAACATGTATGAAATGTCATTTGGAATGATAAGTGTATATATGTATATATATATATGACGTATATGTAACCAAGTAAAGTTACAGGCTATTCTTAGAATGTTCTTTCATGTAAAAGTTTTATCTGTGATAGACAAAGTTATATAGAAAAAATAATTTAAAAAAACTTAAAAAATGAATACCGGTTGTTGTTGCTTGGAGCCACATCATAATAAATGGAACAACAAGCAGTGCACATTTTAGTGATTTATAATTTTTTATGTAGTAACTGTTCTCAGTCAAAGATTATACCAAGAATGAATGACCTTCAGTTCTCAGGACTAATTTCTTTAATTATAAATAGTAAGTTGTAAAGTTATAACATAAGTTCCAAAACCTTTTGTTAAATTTTTATTTTTTCCTATTTCAGGAATAGAGCTAAGCCCTTAATATATCATTTCTTCATTCTTTTCAAATCTCTACAACATTTCGACTAAACGTTTCGGCTAAAAAGCCCACTTCAGGCTTATTCAGTTCAAAAATAAAAATTATTCACAACCAACACATATTTATAACAATTAACTGTCTCAATTTGGAATAGGTACATTGACTGTCGCCGCAGTTAGCTTGAGATATAGAAAGAGACATCACACAAGCAAAATCTAAACTATAAGTGTATTGCTTGAAGAAGTTTGTCGGGGGGTGCGGTCAGCAAAGAACAACATAAAAAAACAAAACCATATTTATTTATTTTATGCCGACGTAATAAAAAAATATAGTTTTGTTTATTTATGTTGTTCTTTGCTGACCGCACCCCCCGACAAACTTCTTCAAGCATTAATCTACGGTCAACTATCTACACCTCATTATAAGTGTATTGATGAGAATGATGTTGCCCCACTGACCAATGGGTTTTGGTTTAGAGTAAATTGATGAGAATGATGTTGCCCCACTGACCAATGGGTTTTGGTTTAGAGTAAATTTTTTCGAACCTTGATGAGGATTTGTGAGCCGGAAGCGGGGGCGGAAGAACACTGCCACTTCCGCAACAAGCCGTCACATCCTGGACATGTAATTGCTCATTGGCTCACTCATCCGTTCCTGTAGAAGCCATCGAATCTGGTGAGCTTGAGTGAAGTCGCCACAAGATGGAGCCAGTCCTCAACCTATCTTGTGGGGTTCTCCATACGAATTAGAGGAATCCTAGCTACTATAATGGGAACTCATTGGCAATGCCTTAGCTAACTTGACCAACATCCTCAAACAAAAATTAATTTTCTTACGTTTATAAAGCATAGCTTTCAAGTTTTAAATCAATATTTAATTAGCTCTAATCTTGACTTTCTAATTTATGAGAGCCCAATATATCGCTATACAGAATATATTAGACGAGATATCACTAATCTATAACCTTACAGAATATATTTGACGATATATCCATAGTCTATAACCTTACAGAATATATTTGACGATATATCCATAATCTATAATAACCTTAGAGAATTTCAAGCTTATTTAGCTAGTCTCATGATTTTTTCTGAAGATTTTATTTGAGGTCTGTTACATCTCCTTTCGGTTTTACAGAACTGTTATCCTTCCACTGTTCTTTATGGATGCGAAACAGCGGCTCTAGATTTTTAAAAATAAAGTACTATATAAAACATTCAAACCGAAAAAGGAAACGTTAACGGGGGCCTTTAGAAGGTTTTGAAGGCTGCACAGCACTGAACTGAGGAAACTGCCCCCGGTAAATATAACTTCAGTTATAGCATTGCGGCGAGCACGATGGGCGTGTAAGGTTGTAGGGCTTAGTAATGAGTGGATCGCTATAATGTTAATTTTTTTTTATTGTGTAATATTATATTCTGTGTTATATTTTTAGACAACGGTAATAGGGGTCATAGAGTTCATTCACACCATATTTATAAATATATAAAGTAAATGGTATCAAAACAAGAAACAGAAGACAAAAAATAAATAATAAATTACAATGTTAATAATCTCTGAACCGATGGGTTCCGGCCTGAGGGTAATTTTATCTTTCCATTTGATGATTTGATAAATCAGGTCTTACTAAAAGCTCCGATTCTCCAAAAATGTCAGATACCATGTTTAATGACAGACTGTCTCATTCGTTAATGGTTACCGAGAATAAACATCCAGGTTTTTTTTAAATACATTTTTAATTTTTTTTTTACTCCAACAAAATTTTTAAAAAATATACTTCAGATAATAGGCCTCATTTGATCCTAAACTGTTTGGCCGCTTCAAAAAGAACGTAAATGGCAGAAACCTTACATAAACATAATAATTTTGTAATTTAAATTTTCAAATAAAAAATTTATAATTTCTAAAAACCAGTTAGTTAACTTTCTCTGAACGGTAGCAAAAAAGAATCACATTGGAAACCTGCTTCCAGAAAAAAGTTACTTGTTAAACCGTTTTAGAAGATATTGAAACAAGCCATAAAATGATATCCATACTAGATAATTTTTCTTTTTATTTTAGTGAAAAGAATTTTTTAAGAAATAAGTTAGTGGTAAGAGTCCGCTCGAGTCAGCTTAAATACCTTCAAGTAGTGAAGTAATTTTAATTATGGATGAAATATAGAATTATGGATATACATCAAAATGACAATGTAACTTCTCATATCATTGAACCTGGAGATAGGATAAGGACCTTGAAACAGAGATATTAATAGGAATGAGCTAAAACAAACCATTGTAATTCAATTTATATTAGCAATTGATTTATATGGCAGAGGTGTGTAGCGGTTTATTATTGTAATTAATTATCCAATTTGATAATATCATTATCAAATTACATTTCAAAACATATAAATATAATTTAATTTATGAGTAAGGTGTTGTAGAGTAAGGCGCTATGTTGCCAACTCCAAGGTCAAATCCTCCTGTGGCATATAATTTATTTATTCTGATATTGTAGCCGTGAGTGAACACAGTGGGTTCGGAAGCCGTCCGGGAACCCACTCATGATCTATAAAGTGGGTACCTATAACTGGGAAAAAGCCTGTTGAAATATTGAACAAATCACCTCCTTGCACAACCGTAGTTCAGAAAACAGTACTTCCTGACTAAGAACTGGATGTATTATAGTGGTACATATTTATTTATTTTTAATATATTTCGAACGTGATTCTGACCAAGTCACCTCCTTGTGCAACCGTTGGCCTCACATTACAACATTAGTTGCTTACAAATTGCTACACCCTTGTAACGGTACGGATTTAATTATTCTTTTAAATATTTTATAATTAATAAAGAGAAATATTTTCAGAGCTAAAATTAAATAAATTTAAGTTTAAATATTGAGTCATTAATAGATTTTTAACTTACTACATATTTGATTCTAATTTATTAAGTTCAATTGAGCATGTAGTGATAGGGGGAGTAATTTTGAAGGTTCAGCAAGTTGCTCGTCATTTGTGCTATAGCAGCGATGGTACACCCTATAACAACCATGGTATAGCCTATAACAGCCATGGTACAGCCTATAACAGCGATGGTACAGCCTATAACAGCGATGGTACAGCCTATAACAGCGACGTTACGAATTGAAAATAACGTTTTCAGTAATACCAATTGTTATTGTACTTTTTGTTGTTTCTTTTTTTTTTTCATTAGAAAAAAAAATCATTCATATTTAGGGATTGTGAAATTAATAGTATAAGTGAAAGAATGGCCGAATAGCTAAAGTATTTTAGAATATTGTAGTACATTTTGTAATTATGACTTATACTAATTGTGCTACCCCTCCTAGACCATTCTTGTAGTCTACTCTAAAAAACAAAAAAAGGGCCAGTTATTGACAAGTTAAATTTTGGTTTTGAATGTTATCAACTTGGTGTCAACAACAGTTTCAAAATTGACGCTAGTAGTATTGTAACTACGAACAGCTCTACAAAGCTCACCATATAGCTGCATAATGTACATGTACCTGTATATATTGTTAACCGTACAGCTGCATAATGTACATGTACCTGTATATATTGTTAACCGTACAGCTGCATAATGTACATGTACCTGTATATATTGTTAACCGTATAGCTACATAATGTACATGTACCTGTATATATTGTTAACCGTACAGCTGCATAATGTACATGTACCTGTATATATTGTTAACCGTATAGCTGCATAATGTACATGTACCTATGTATATTGTTAACCGTATAGCTGCATAATGTACATGTACCTGTATATATTGTTAACCGTAGAGCTGCATAACACCATGGCGGAATGAATGTACTTGTACTTAGCTGTATTGAGGTAGTGTGTAGTCATCTTGAAGGGAGCGCTGAGGGAGGCAAGTGATAGATGACAAGTCAGATAATATTTTCACCAATTCATTTAAAATCCGCGGACTTTCTCGACAGAGCATAATATAGTGAAACGGTGGCATTTGATATGCAACTGCACCTGCTGAGGTCTCAAAGGTCACATCCATTAATGTCATCCTACAAACTTAGAATCGGACCATTTAGTTTAACTGATTATATCAGCTCTTTTTAAAACAAGTGTAAGATTTAAAAATATACATGTATATATATGTATACTGGCTAGCGGGTCATTTCATATCAAATCCCCAAGTTATGACATCAATACCCTCAGACTTAGATGACTACCACTAACTGAACAAAGTTGTTGCGGTCCGCGCATCAGACAACATTCGCTAACCAGTCTACGCACGACCCAAAGTACTGTCAGATTGTGAAACAAAGTATTGTCCAGAATTTAAAATTGTATTCCTTATTTAGCAGTAACAGTAACATTAAGGTATCTGGTTATAAAATTCTCAACATCGTTCTTTTCAAATTAAACCCATAGCTTCTTTATAACTCTATTGTATAAACTCTGATGCCCGAATGAAACTAAAAAGCGTTCGGTTTAAAAGGCTTCAAAGGTGCTATCCTGGAGGGGGGGTATTGATTTGTAACAGATATGAATAAGAATTCCTCTATTATATTACATTCTAATACATATAATTTATCTAAAATGGAACTCCAATTAATCAATTTTGTATATTCGTTTGTTGTCTAGTTCAAAAAGTATATAGTAGGCATATTAATAATAATAATAATAATAAAAATGGGCATAAAGAATTTTGTCTTGTTTTGAACCAGTACAAAACTAGAAAATAAGTTAAAAACATTTGATAAACTTCTATAAAAGATACAATTCATACATTATTTTTCAACATATTTAAAATGAATCAAACCGAATTTTTGTGTACAAAAATTTTAGATATATTATATAATACAATTTATCAATAAGACAATATTGATTTAATTAAGATCCTATTTCTTATTCTCTTCACTTTCATTACAGTAAATACTTCCTAAAAGTTCTATGGATAGCAGGGAGGCCATGCGGGTCCGGCACGGGCAGGCGCTGACAGGCGGTGGCCGTACGATACAATATAATCCAGCATCACCAATTTCGTTCTATATTTGTACACATTCCATTGTGCCAATTTAATATAATAGTTTACCTCTATAACAAATATTCCATCATATATGTTTCCTTCTCTTTAATTCGAAAGAGTAAATATAATTCGTGATGCGAATCTTTGGTCGGAACCCACGAATCTCAATAATTTGAGATATGAATAGGGAAAATGTGTCAAGCCATTCGTTCCACAGCAGTGCCACGAATAAACATACATTTGAAGTCGTCCAGGGGGTCAAGCGTGATTCTGACCAAACTGCCTCCTTGGACAACCATTAGTCTGGTAAGAGTACTTCCATACAAAGTACTGATGGTGAGATTCAAAGGGCCAGAAGTGCTTCATGGGTTGGAACGATGCAGGTTTATTAATTTTTTTTTATAGGGGTATAATTCTCAGGATAAATAAACCCATTTCACATTACATATGTTAAGTTTGCAGAATGATAGTCCTGGAACTAGGAAATTACGAAAGCGCGAGGTTTCATTCGCGAATGTTAGCGAATGTAATTACTAACAAAGCAGAAGACAATCACACCCTATTAGGACCTGCTTATTATAGATGAGAGCTGCGCAGGTTGCAGTCTGGTTGCGACCTCATTAAAAAAAAGAGACTAAACGCTTCAGGAATAATTGGATTAGTGTTAGTAGAGGAATAGAAATCCAACGTCACTAGGGCACAATTAGTCGCTTCTAATCTCATCAAGAC
>NW_027111154.1:361464-365479 GCF_000696795.3 Halyomorpha halys | reverse complement strand
TACGATATGGCCACCCCCATATTGATATCTTTCGGGATATAACTGAGTAACGAGTGGGGAAATATCTGTAGCGAACAAATGGCATTTAGAATACAAACTCTATTTAGCGTTTATTATTGTTTGTTTTGTTCATATTTTAAAGGGGGAGGTAAATTCATGGACAAATTTATAAGGATAATTAATTTTTTAATGACTCTTGTCAAATGAAAATAAGCTAAATGATATTATAAAAATAAAATGAAATGACTACTCCAGAAATGGGAACATACCAAATTAATCTGGTATTGATTATTGTTTTATTAGCGTTTCTTTAAAAACAATTTGTATAATTTGACGTAGTACATTTTTGAAATATCAAATTTAATTAAACCAAATAACCGATCAAAGGCTAATTAGATTATAGACTGGCACCTAGACTACCATCTTGACTGCCACCTAGACTGTCATCTACACTGCCACTTTGAATGTCACCTAGACTGCAACTTTGACTGCCACCTAGACTACTAATTTGACTGTCACCTAGACTGCCACTGTAACTGCCAACTAGACTGGAACCTAGCCCAATTTCAAGTTCTAAATAACTTTATAAATATTTTTCTATGACTAAGTTCCGTCATATTTTCTGTTGGATAAATGTTCACTATCACATTATCACCTTATTACTATAGCTTCACTAAATTTAATTAAAATTAGCTAAATTAGTATGATAGTGGTATAAATGTGGCAAGTGTTAGAGTAGAAATCGATAGAACTCGCAGGATTGTCATTTGAAAAGGTTACCTTGAGAGGAGTTTAGTTATATTTCATACTCTCCGAAATTCCTCTACGCACTCAGCGAGATGATGACCACTCTATCTGCTAAGATGCTAAGAACCCATTATCGAGCACTGACTGGAGAACCAGAGCGTGTCCTAGCTGTGAGCCCAATTATAACAGAATACATTATATCTTCTCCAGCACTAGATCATTTCGCCGTTTAAGCATTTTATAAAAAAATTAGAGATGTGATGTGGTCAGTCAAGTCTTCCTCTGTGAGAACTTTAGAGATGAGATATAAATTATAATAGATCAGAACAGTTATAGTACACGCTTAAGACAATTTCCAAAGCATGATTGGGTTAATGAGGTCAAATCATTGGAACGACTTGTGCACTGTAAGTTTGTTTCTTATCCTAGTACTGTTTCTAGGTTGTGCTTTATCTTCGAAGATATAATTACTGACAGATAAGACTGACATTGCAGTAGATAATAAGGCGTATAGGACAAGCTTTACTCTCAGATTAGATCAGTCAACATGGACTACAGTTGGAAAGTGTCCACTCAACATCAAACATGAACTCCATTTCTCTACACTCGCTATAAAATTGAATGCAGTCCGTGTGAATTGGATTCCACGTAGTAATTAACAATGTGCTGACTGTGATGAATGATTTTTTGTTCGTGGCATGGTTTCGTATCGTTGGATCCAGGCTTGGAGATAGGCTCCTGTGGTTTCGTATCGTTGGATCCAGGCTTGGAGGGAGGCTCCAGTGGTTTCAGCCACTCGTTCCGGAAATGAATTTTTTAGAACGGTTAGAGATGCCTGAGATTGGAAGTGGTAAAATCAATAAGAACATATATATGGGCCACAAGAAGAATTTTATTCTGAGGCTCTTGAGGTTTTTCAATAATGAAACAAATAAATTTTGGCAATTTTTCGAGATTTTGTTGTTCTCATAATCATGCCCTACACTGAAAAAACGTTTTTTTTTAAATGGTTTTTCGGTTTAAAAAATATATCGCATATCCACATTAACAATTATGTCTGCAGCGGCTTCGTTCCTATTCCGTAAATGTTTTAACTTCGTAAGTATTCCTGTAAGGGTTGATTTTTTGTTTCTTGGTGGCTTCACAGAATGAAAACAGAAATGTTACCAATCCGTCAGTGCAAAGTCTAACTGCCGTATTCGAAAATCTCCGAGAGAATTCCGTTTGAATTATAGCTGCAAATATAAATAGCTAATTTCTAATTTTGAAAAAAAGGATCAATTAATTATTTTGTATTTTGATTAGTGACTTCATATTTTGAGTTAATCTTTTATTGTAATGCGAATTGATTAGAAAACCACCCTATAATACAACGAAATCCTTGGTCCGTGTTTCATAATAAAGTACAAACTAATACTATTAGTCTTGTAGATTTATCTTAATTCAATTACACAGACTTGTACAATAGTAACTTATACTTTAGTATTTTTTAATTCCGGTAATATCACTAATAGTCATCCCTATCATGAAAAAAATAAGTATTAGTATTATTACTACACTAGTTTCTACACTTGTACTATGGACTAATACTATTAGCTTTCATTATGAAACAGGGCATGGTAGAAAAATTTGCTAATACGTCAACCAGGCTTTGAACCAAGGATACAGTAAAGAATGTTTGTTCAATAATGATAAGCATCAATATATGGTGTATATATATGAGTTGGTGAATGATGAACAGTCCAGAGATCTGAATGAGCCCAGCTGAAGAGACATGAGGAGAAATCGCCAAGCCAACCCAATTAGTGCCCATCTTCACGCGATGAGACCGAGCTATCAAAATTATTATAGGCCAATCATCAAACTCAACTTAAAAAGCCACGACACTAGAAATTAAGAATTAATTCTCTACTTATTAAATTTATAAATCACCTGAGAACCCTCTATCATCACCTGAGAACCCTCTACCATCGCCTGAGGACCCTCTATCATCATCAGAGAACCCTCTATCATCACCAGAGAACCCTTTATCATCACCTGACGACCCTCTATCATCACCAGAGAACCCTTTATCATCACCTGAGGACCCTCTATCATCACCAGAGGACCCTCTATCATCACCAGAGAACCCTCTATTATCACCAGAGAACCCTTTATCATCACCAGAGAATCCTCTAATATTTGAGTAAGCTATTGGAATAAAATAAATAAATCTAATATATAAAAATCAATATAGGTTTATTCTAACTTTTGCACTGCTATGCCATCTGACGGGGCTTTATGCGCTGCCATTCTGACCCTTGCTATCTTTATTTATCCATGCCATCTGACGGGCCTTTTTATTGAATGTTATGAAGATTATAGGCTGGTCCGATTATTTCGCTAAAAAAGTTATTAATAAAATTGTAGAATTTTTTCATGGTTACTGCCATTTCTTTTCTGAAGAATAAGAAAAAAAAGAATTATTGGTTTTATAAAATGATTTACTTCACTAAACATTTTTAAAAACATAATGAGGATTCCAGTAAAGTGGGTCAACAAAATGTTTTTTAGCAAAAACAAATGATATTCGTTTATAGCGTCATCTGAAAGCCTCAAATAGTATTTTTCAAATAAATTAAAACTAGAAACTTTTAACCGCGATTTGAAGGATTTTTTTATTATTCCGGAGACAATTTACTAAACATAGTAACGAAGCACCGCCTGCTAGTGAGATTATAAAATAATGTAAGAAAAGTGAAGGAACCAATTCTTTGTCTTAAATAAGTCATAGATTCGCAAACTTTTAGTAATGAGTTCCTGTCATTCTGTAACAACTGTAAGTTCGAACTACGCAATGATACGTGGCCACAAAATAACTATTTACTAATATATATCCAAGGTGAACTCAACAGATCATCAAAGTACCAATTCAAAATCTATAACTAAGACTATATATTATTACAATTATAACTAAGACATCTAATTTAGCTCTCTAACAAATTGTTCTAAGTTATCCCAACTTGTATTTATATTGATATACTTAAAACAAAGAAAAATTCAAATCCAAAACGATTGAGGGTGAGTAAATATATTTCATAATAGACTAGGAAAATAATAATACCAAGTATAGTTAGAAAACAGGGCCAAAACTGTGAAATGCCGCCCTTCTCAAGTAAGGATAATCGAATTGATGATGATGACGAATCTTTCTGTCTCCGGCATCTGCAATCCATTGATCTCTCTCGAGATGGATCCTTACTGGTTTAAAGGTTAGAATTTGGCAATG
>NW_027111154.1:357703-360593 GCF_000696795.3 Halyomorpha halys | reverse complement strand
GGGGAGAGGAGAGGCAATATTGGAGGAGGGGGAGAGGAGAGGCAATATTGGAGGAGGGGGAGAACAGAAAATATACTTGAAGGGCTCAGCTCGACAGAGATGGGCATAACTTAGCTATAGCTGAAACTAATTGTTAAAATTGCCATGGATACGAGTCTTATTCATGAATGAACCATTAATGAATAAACATGACATTTTAGCGATTAGTTTTAACTGTGGCTAATTTTTGCCTATCTATGTCGGGAGAGCTCCTGCCTGAATGCAATATACCTGCATGCAGGAAGTTAGATAAGATGCTGCATCGCTGCGTTCTGAACATTGCTCAGTAAAAGATCTGATCCAGTGCATGTATCACATGATTTTCACTCCCCCCCCCCACTTCGTGCAGATTGGGGAGCTCGGGTCGAAGATACTGCTACTTCAGTGATTTTCGTAAAGTTATTTAAATTTCAAGGTTTCCCGAGGTAGGAATAAGGAATATACATTTTGTCCCCGCCAGGAATACAATAGATTAACAAAAGATAACGAAGCCATAATGCAATCGGGGAAAATCGGGCGGTTTCTGCCTTTCCCGTTCTAATCGGATGTGTATATGTTTTCTTTTTTTATCCTATAGTTATTCATGAAAATATTTAATATTTTGTATTTATACATTGTTAATTATTGCTTATTAGATTATGTATTTATATTTCAAATAAACAACATTAAAAGTACTACAGAGGAAGAGTTTTTTAAATATTCGTCTTTCAAGCTTCCTCAGACTCAATGAGCACAAGACCTAACAGATAGTAATGACCATTTAATTGTTAATTTATATTCCGAATTTAATCAACATCATTAGAGCTGCTGAGATCATCCTCAGAGATAGTGAAGTTACTGTCACGCAAATGACAGTTTACCCGATGAATCTTAGCCACTGAAGAAACTATCGCAGCCACTGCAATTGGTGAACTATATAATAATTGTTGTCATGACATTAACTTCCAAGATAATACTGTCACACTAGGCATAGCGTGATAGTTGGGATCATATGTCACTGCATTAAAGCTTTTGTCATGATAGTATTGTCTCACTAGGTAAACTGTTATAGGTCACAGTCCGTGATTAACAAATATCACATAAAAATCCGTTCACACAGCCAAATCTTACAGCCATTACATCAACTGTCACATCAATTGCCATTATGTAAAAATATATGGCATGATAAAATTTACTGTCATGGCAGTAACACGGCATGACGGTAGCACTATCAGGTCTAGCGTGAAGCTACTATGGATTATATTTTTTATTAAGCCCAAGGAAGAAAATAATGAGGTTAGTGGCCACCACCTGGCAGCTAAGCTATAAAGAAGTTATTGACCACTGCCTTGGGTGGACTCAGATAACTATTGTATATAGTTGCCAGAACCTCTGTGTGAAACAAATAACGTTTATATGTCTCGGAGGAATAGAAAAGTTTAATATATTTACAGGGAGCCAATGGTTGGTCAACAGATGTTTGTTTTTCAATCGAAGTGAATTTTTTAAATCATTGACTATCCTTGCAATTGGTGTAGGGCATAATCATCCATACTTCTACATACAGTAAATCCAATCAAATAAAACAGTAATAATTTTAAGAATGGAAATAGTGTTGGCACTTTACATTGAGCTCCGGTCCACGGGATTGTCCATCCGGGATTAGCTAACTTCAGATTATTAAATAAAGAGAATATTATGTAAAATTATTATGACGGAACTATTTGGTTCACTAAACCATTCTTGTAATGTATTCTAAGGGAATATCGATCTTGGCATTAGTGACTTAATTTAATTCTCAAAATTTTCAGTTAGTAAATCAGTAAACAATCGATCTGCCTGACGAAGATACAAGTTCTCGAATAGATAAAGTAACTAATAAACAGTATATATAACTATCAGAGTGAAAGTAGACAAGCCGTAGAGTGAGTTAGTTACTGTACCCCCTGGACTAACCTTTATATCTTATAGAGCTTGATGCTGCTTTCTTCTTCTTATCTTGCTCTATCTACAATATAATGCAATACAAATCTAGAACGGTATCCTTATTGTAATAAAAATACATTTTTCAAATATTTTTTTCGTGCCCTCGTGAATAATAATAAATTAATAAATACATAGATATTGCAAGGAGAATGGAAAACGCAAACCTATGTTCATATTTCCCTTTTGATTGAAAACTCAACTTAATGCTCTCGTATAAGGTTTGATAGGATCCATGGGTGCTATTTTGGCGGGAACAAAACGTACAATAATGTTTAATTTGCTCCGCAACTGAATTGCATTTGTTTACACTTGAGGACATTTGAAATAAAGTTTCACTCAAGAATCGTGTTTGGTTGCTTAATAATATCAATATCGAAGGCCAACCTTTCGCGAACTATAAAGAATGTGACAATCATAAAATAATAGAAAGAATATGAAAACCATCAAATTATAAAAAACAATATGACAATTATAAAATAATAGAAATAATGTGACAATCAAAAAATAATAGAATGTGAGAATAATAAAATAATAGGAAGAATGTGAGAATAATAAAATAATATAAATAATGTGAGAATAATAAAATAATAGAAAGAATATGACAATCATAAAATAATAGAAATAATGTGAGAATAATAAAATAATAGAAATAATGTGAGAATAATAAAATAATAGAAAGGATGTGACAATTATAAATTAATAGATAGAATGTGACAATTATAAATTAATAGATAGAATATGACAATCATAAAATAATAGAAGGAATGTGGCAATTATAAAATAATATAAAGAATGTGACAATCATAAAATAATAGAAAGAATGTGACAATCATAAAATAATAGTAAGAATGTGACAATCATAAAATAATAGAAAGAATGTGAGAAT
>NW_027111154.1:356877-357203 GCF_000696795.3 Halyomorpha halys | reverse complement strand
AATGTGAGAATAATAAAATAATGGAAAGAATGTGAGAATAATAAAATAATAAATAGAAAGGATGTGACAATCATAAGATAATAGAAACAATGTGAGAATAATCAAATAATAGAAAGAATATGATAATCATAAAATAATAGAAATAATGTGAGGATCATAAAATAATAGAAATAATGTGAGAATAATAAATTAATAGAAAGAATGTGAGAATAATAAAATAATAGAAAGAATGTGACAATCATAAAATAATAGAAAGAATGTGAGGATCAAAAAATAATAGAAAGAATGTGAGAATAATAAAATAATAGAAAGAATGTGACAATCAT
>NW_027111154.1:347475-356389 GCF_000696795.3 Halyomorpha halys | reverse complement strand
TAATAGAAAGAATGTGAGAATAATAAAATAATAGAAAGGATGTGAGAATAATAAAATAATAGAAAGAATGTGACAATCATAAAATAATAGAAAGAATGTGACAATTATAAATTAATAGAAATAATGCAAAATCCGTGGATGAGAACAATAAATTATTAAACCCAGAGCACAAATATAACAAAAAAGTTAATGTCAGAGATGCAAACATCAAATTTAAGAGTTTGATTCAATTGTCTATTCTTTATAATACAAATTAGAAAGTAATATAGTAATTTTTCTTTATTTTTTTGGAAAGCAAATTATGAAAATATATATCTCAAGTTATTTTCATTCATTCATTAGGAGCTTGTTTTCGGAAACTACAGAAAGAATAGGAATCAATTCGAAGCCTATTACGTGTGCGACAATGAATAAACTTTCACACTGAATGCCTTCTGTGTAACCTGAAAGCTGGAATCTGCCAGCGGTGAACAATGCGGAATAACAATGGCTAGAGTGTACATAACATTAGATAGGAAATTGTCTACTGTATGTTTATTCAATGAAATGTCAACAAATCCAAAGAATTTTATAAAATGTAATAGTTCTACAAAAATGGAGAACAATCTCAGCTGGTTCTGTAGCAGGGTTCAGCTTAATTAAAAGCTACGTATTGAACACGGAAGTATTCTTTAACCATTTCTAGAAGAGTATTAGAAGTCCAATTAGGGGCTGATAAAACAATTGGAAGAAGAATAATTCCTGATTTGAACAAACGCTTGGCGATATTTGGCCGCTAGAACGCCTGTTTTAACAATGATGAATTCTACTTATTTAAAAAGAAATGTCTAGTTTACTAAATTAGAATCATCTAAGTTAAATAATTTTTTGAGCTATTACTTACTACAAAAAGAAAACAAATTCAAAAATTAAATTTTCGATTTTTCTGTTTGGATCGGAGCATAGTCGATATGAACTGCTGTTTTGCTATTTTTGAGGTCTGCTATCACCTCTTTAAAAGGATTTTAGTTATGTCAAAAATCTAATGCCACACAACGTTTGGCAAATGTTAAGTAATTTCTACTACGCTCAAACTGCAGTGCCTTGTACTTAGGGATTTGTAACTCTGTAGGTTTGAGAATTGATTTTCTAAATAAACTATTCGTTATCAATAGAAGTAGAAGATAAAATATTTATAATCATTATTTAATATTTGAAACAAATAAACATTTACAAGAGGTCTATTTATTGATTTTTATAAACTAAATCATGAGTAACTTCTACTAAGTCTTAAGTAAATGACTTTTTATCGACTCCACAGATACATTTCTCGATCTTTCTAGAAATAATCGTATTTCTCTGTTTATTCTTGATTTGTTTTAATTAATGGATGAGAGGAGTTAGGGGCCGGTATGGATCGTGGGAACACACAGTGGCGGTAAACTGCCGTTTTTGTGCAAAAACCTCTGAATTCTTTAAATCTCCTGAACTTCTCATGAATTCTTACCTTATTCAGGATGCTGAATACAATGGAATGATTTTTAATTTTGATAATATTTTCAGGTGTAAAGATAAAGCTCATTTTTTGGCCCGTGGGCTGTGGGCCGTGGCCAGGTAAAAATGTTACTGCCAAAGAAAACCTCTACTTCGTTTATACGAAGTTGAAGCTTACTAAATGTATAGGTCCGATAAAACTGTATTGTTAAAAGCTACTAATTTTTCAATTTATAAGAACTGTTTATACCTGCCGAGACACCTCCCTGGTATTATATATTCTAACTGTTGATTGAAGAACTGTTTATACCTGCCGAGACACCTCCCTGGTATTATATATTCTAACTGTTGATTGAGATATGGACTGAGGTAATGATGACACCTCCCTGGTATTATATATTCTAACTGTTGATTGAGATATGGACTGATGTAACCGCAACCATTAATGACTTTATGGTCGACAGTTACGTGGGCCCTCCAGGTTCCAATCTAAGGCCGTTACCCAACGGCCAAGCGGCCTGGGCTCTCATCACACCAGCGGATAAATCGCCCCTTAGCACCTTAATCCGTCTAATTGTGGTCTCTTATACAGCTCAGGGCTCCTTCATCTTATTTTGTTAATAGCAATCTATATAAGTATTATTATTAACAACTAGTGATAAGTTGATAAACTGCTATCCATAATAATATTAAACAATAAAGTTTTAACATATAATTAAAAGCTACTATCTCCATATATCTGCCGGTCACATCCTTATCATCTAACCATTACCGGAATAATTAATAATTTGTATATAGTAGTAATATTGCAAACAGAAAAAAAACTTAAAAAAAAAAGAAAGATTGACAAAACACTTTTGGCACTTTTATGAGTGTAACAGAAACAAAAAGTAAATTGACTATCTATATATTATATAAAGTAAATTGACAAGCTATATATATATAAAGTAAATTGACAATCTATATATTATATAAAGTAAATTGACAATCTATATATTATATAAAGTAAATTGACAATCTATATATTATATAAAGTAAATTGACAATCTATATATTATAGTTTGAGTAAAGACCCTTTTTTCAGCAGTGATAATTTACCGTCGTAAAAGTACTATTTCACAATGCGGAAGTGATATTGAAACCATACAACCTGAACCAAGGTTGTCAGAGGCCAAAATGTATCTCTCCATAATAGACTTAAAGAATAATTAAAAAATAAAAATGAATTTATAAAAACTTCATAATCAAGTTGGATAGAGTCTATTTCAATTTTGAAAATAATCCAGACATAAAAATATGTCATCTGGTTAAAGCCCTGTGTTTTGTTGAGATTCTTCAAATTTCTGAGAGCAACGTCTTTATTATAGGCAGGAATAACTGCCTGCTTTAAGGGAAAAGATCATTTTCATTTCGACAAAAATCAATTCGTAATATTGTATATTTAATTCGGGACGTTTGAGTGTTGCGAGGAGAGTAGAAAGGCAGATCAAAATAGAATTTAAAAAATGGCACATACGCTACTTTGTTTCCGATCTTTAGCCGAAATAATTCTATTTAATTAAATTAATAAATTAAATATATGAGAAGATGGTTGGGGTCACCATACTTTTCAGTATATTATCCAAGGCCAACTGTGTTCTCATCATTGCTAAACTAGTGTTATTGGTGTTATTCATTCATACAATATACACAGAAATGGGAGACTAAAAAAAAAATGTAAATGATTAAAATATTACTTACTGAATTAAAAAAAAAAATTAAAGCATTGATAATAAAGAAATATACCAATAAAAGAAAATACTATCAAAATTTGTATAAATAAAAGTATGAATCTCTATCAAAAATATAATAAAATAATAGAAAAGAGAGAGCAGCACTCGATAGTAATATACGGTTCCCAACTGAGGCAAGAATTCTTCAGTTCTTCTCCGAACAGTTGTAGTACTAGCAGCGATGTCTTCAAACCGATATTAAGAAAGAATATATAATTAATATGCTGTTGAGACAGAGGAAACGTACACTATCACTGTCAGGAGAAAGAAATCTGATTTCCTTTTCTTCAGTTAGTAGCCACATGTAGATAGATCAAGAGGAAGTACAAATTTGCAGAAGAAAGAAAAGAGTCGGCGAAGAAGGGCATCGCAACCGTGAAGTGCTCACTGACTTCCTGTAGAAAGCGATGAGCTCGGATGTACCGGCAACGAGCAACAGCTGTGGTCAGCGATTTTGGAGGATTCCAGGAGACATTAGATGGAAGGCATTGTCTGGAGGAAGAAAGTGGAAAAGTAACGGGATAACTATACCATAGAATAACTTAACTAATACACTTAACGAGCTATCCTATTTCAAATGTTTCAACAACTAATACACTTTCCGAGCTATAAAAAATCAAATAAATACCTATTGTTTGTTATTGGTACCTGGTGGGGAGAAGGGGAGAGGAGAGGGGGGCAAATAGTCCAGAATGTGGGTCTGGTTGTCCCCTTGCTACCTTAAAGTTGCCGCCGCGCACTAATCAATGAGGCACTGTCAAGATTCATTATAGGGACCGTCTAGAAATAAATATTAACCATCCCAGATGGGAATCGAACCCACAACATTTCGAACAGGGCGCTCTGGAACCAATGTCTCAACCCGTGTGATATACCTAGGGACCCATTTTAAATCTATGGATTTAAATTTTTAAGAGGTAGGAGGTAGTCAAATTAACCCCCCCCCCCCCACAACCCGTAGACAATACGACTGTCACGCTTTCAAGATTATTTATGGCTTTGATAAAATGGCATAATAATTCGCAACTGATTCTAATCCATATCGATAGGTATTATATTATATCGATAGCTATTATTCAACGAAGTAAAAACTAAATCGATAATTGTACTTGTTACAAAATGTTAAATGCATCTAAGCCGGTTGATTGGGATAGCAACCTACACAATAAAGTGGGATATACAGCTATAACAATAATTTATACTTATATATAATATTTTAGTTTTTAATATCAAATCTTTACACCTTAAAAATATAGTTTTAATAACCTATAGTTCTTGAAAAAATTACCAGCTACTATAACCTTTGTTCTAAAAACCGGTGCTTCCTCACAAAGTACAGACCCCTTGGGAGTTGGTGGTTAACTATTATTAGAATATTCCAAAAACTGAGGACTGAATTCTCAAAATATCATAAAGGTTAATACTTGTCCGTATGCAATAGATTGTAGGAAGATGGTTTGGCTGGCGGGCAATAAAGGTACAAAGTAATACAAAAATATTCATTGCTAACGTTTCGCTGCACTTTGCAGGGCCTCATTGGGGCTGAATCTTTCCGAAAGGATGTTAAAAGAATGTACTTAAAAAAATGAATGAAAGAGATGAATATAGTTTATTAATTAATTTTCTATTTATATTGTCTTAACTTACTTTGTTTTATATAAATTATTACACTCTTTCAATTTATATTGTAATTGTTTATATTTTCAATGTTTATATCAAAGTGGGGCGTAACCTTGGTTACTGATAAATATTATTTTGTTAGTATTATGTACCTTTATTGACTGCCACCTACCTTCTTTCAATCACATAGTACATTTAGTGCTTCAGATAAAATATTGAATGCAATTTCATTTGGTAAAAGCAGAGCCCAAACGGCTTCTCTGATAGGTTAGGCTTTTTTTTTTTTTTTTTTTTTTTTTATTGCAATCATCATTTATTTTATCTAAGTTCAGACAATGCCGCAAATGAGAGCTGCAAGTCAAAATCCCTACCACGACAATAATAGCTCCTCGTTTTCACAGTTCGTTAGCTGGAGCACAGTTTCCCCCGCAGCCGTATACAATTACCGTCACGACAGTACAAAATATAGACATCACATAGTTGTAATATAATTATTTAACCAGTAAGAGGGAAAAGACACGCGGTGTGGCAGAGTGGAGGCCAAATCTCTGTCATTATTTTCAGTTCGCGTGTGGCCACTTTCTTCTCTCCTTTGGCTCATATGTCCATCTTACGTAACTAAGTATCTGTTAAGCTCAGAGTACTTTCGATATAATATCTCTAGCGCTGACCAACAACGGCCACTCTTCATTTTCGGAGCCTTCTAGTTTGTTATGTTCAACACTACAAACACATGTCCATATTCGTACCTCATTTAGTTTTTCAAATTCAGTTCTTAAAAAAGATGGAAGACCTGCTGTTGTAGAAATATTTTGGGGGGGGGGGGAGGTAAACTACCAACGGGTAGTTTCTCGACATGACTGTATCATGTGTTGTACGACTTTATCGTGTCCTTGTACGACAGCATCATGTCGTTGTACGTAATGATGTTAAATTGGTAAAAATAAGACGCCTTATACCTACAATAGAAATGTGTATTATACCTACAATAGAAATGTGTATTATACCTACAATATAAATGTGTATTATACCTACATTATGTAACCATCCTATGACTCCAAGAGAAAAATAAACAGTGCTAAATAACCGTTTGATAACAAAAACAACATAATAATTTGCAAGAAGGAATCAGAGCCAAGTAAACAATACACTTTTAATATTACATATGATTTATAGCCTACTCATATTCAAATAGACTTCAAAATAGTTCAGTAATACTGTGATATTCCAAGGAATGGCAGAAAAATTTGAAAAACTCATTTTTAATCAAATAGTTCTATTATATATCCCTACACGGAGATAGGGGACCACATGCACCTTTTTAACCAATTTAGCTTCATTTCGTATTTATAATTTATATATGGAATATATAGTAAGAGAAAGTATTGCGATGGAGCAAAAATTTCAAATCCTAGTTAAAAAATTCATAGAGTTTGGGGGTCCTCTGAGTCGAAATAACTAGATCTCGCAAAATGGTCTATGCGTGAGTATCTATGAGATCAGCCCAGCTCAAAAATAAAAAGCTTTAAGAAACAGAAATTTCATATTAAAAGTGGCATATACCTCCCTGATGTTTGGCACCATATTAGAAGTGGCATATACCTCCCTGATGTTTGGCACCATATTAGAAGTGGCATATACCTCCCTGATGTTTGGCACCATATTAGAAGTGGCATATACCTCCCTGATGTTTGGCACCATATTAGAAGTGGCATATACCTCCCTGATGTTTGGCACCACATTAAAAGTGGCATATACCTCCCTAATGTTTGGCACCATATTTTCTGCTAAAATCACCTATCCGAAGTGCCGTTTTATAGAATCGATTTTCCACGAAACGGCTGAAACGATTATGGTTAAACTGAGTAAATCAATTAGGAATGATAGTAGGAGTTATCTTCAATACGGGATAGATGTTATATCGATATAGATAGATCTTACTCATTGAAATAGTCTAACGGGGCTTAACAAAATAAATAATTCTCAAAGTTAACAATAACAATTAATGTATAAACACAAAATATTTACTAATTTCATGAATAACTAAAGGAGAACAAGAGAAAAATCCGATTCGAGCGGGAAAAGTCGGGACGTATCTTCCCCGACTGCTTCGTCGTAATGTCATATCTTTTCAGGTACAAAATTTATATTCGCAATTTCGCCAATATGTGTTTTGACAAACATTAACAGGCCATATTATGATGTTAAGTAACCTCTATCAAAGCAAAGCAGGTACATGATACATCTAACGACCAATCCTCCAAGAAGGAGTTGCTCAAATTATCCCTAATCGGATAAGCACCCTAGGGATATCTGGAAGAGATTTTATCAGAGCTGAATATCGGCTCAACAAGAAGAGAAACTTGAGGAAGCCCGAGCATATCCCCTAATAGGTTTCGGTTGAGGCTCCTTCAATGATATATTTGGAAAGTGGCTTTCTAAATCCCTATTAGCTAAAGGGGACATTAAACATTATATTAAATAATTAAGAGCTTGTTAGCGGTAAAGAGATATCAATAGTAAGGTCGTTCATTGGTCCCGCTACATTTAATATTGTCCTATAAACAGAGGTGTCCTCATCAAGAGGCTTCGCTGTAATATTCGTTCCTTCATTTATTGTTAATTAGAATTAACCAGTCCATCCCATATAATACTAAATTAGTTTAAATAAAATAAGAAAAGAGAAAGAAAAACAGAAAAAATTATTTAGACGTTACCAAAAGATATTATAAATTGATACATTAAATGGTAGGTCAAAGTTAAATTTATAAGGAATTAGTATAACGACAGCGTTGAATTTGAAAAAAAAATTATAAGGAAGGGCTGTTTCTTGAACAACGTTTGTACAAGGATGTGATTTGTTCATGATCAAGCTCAACCGCCAGATTTTCCCCAATAAAGGGTATCCACTTTATGAAACTGAGTGGGCCACATCCGAATTCGAACCGAGTCCTTTGAGCCAATAGTACCGGGCCTTATTCACAGAGCCACCCGCTCTCCATATTGAATTTAATTTACTTAAAAAAATAATAATAATAATAAAAGGATAAGGAATGACGACTCCAAGGTAACCCAGAATACAAATATAAAGATACAAATTATTTTAAAAAATAAATTAAATCCCAAGCTCAAAGCATTACATTTGAAAATAATCTAACTTTTGAGAATAATCGGCTTTTAGAAGAGATTCATAATTATATTAGGATTGTTTTTGTTGTTGATAAAAATTAACAACCGATAGTCTACTAATTGTGTAAATAGAACAAATAATAAAATTTAAAATGATAACGAAAAAATTAAACGAGTTTCACAAAGAAATGTAATGACCTATTGTGAATAATGATGGAAAATAATGATGGAGAACGGCATGAGATAAGAGATAACGATAGTAAATAGTAATATATTTGATAACAAGTAGCTCATCATTGTTTAATCATCTTAAGGCTTATCATTTAATACAAAGTTTAATCATTTAAATTATTGAAGTATCATTACTGATCAATAAAATCATTAGTCATAAATTAAATTATAAAAGTATCATTTAATGAAAAATAAAAATCCATGAAACCCATTTGAACCTTAAAGTAGAAATTTTGCAATTGTGTTTGACATGGAATCAAATCATTTTGTTAAATACTATTTAATTTCGACAGTTGAATAGTTCCAAAACATTTGCATAAAAACAGAAATTCTTTGTTCATATACCAGAATATGTTTTCAAATACTGAGTTATACAGTGTGAGACAATTACAAAACACAGCAACGTTTAATCCACTAATTTATTTATGGAACTAATTATTTTATTACATCAGCAATTAATAAATAATAATAAATGTAAAACAAGTGAAAGAGGAATTGGGTTATCTAAAAAAAAAAACGGGTGAAGCTTTTTGGGAATAAACTAAAAGGGGTTGGGGTTCTTGAGAGAAGGAAGGAGAGGCGAGGGAGAAAATGGAATGAGGAAGAGGAGGAGGAACAGTCCAGGGGGATGAAAGGGTATTGGAGTAGAAGGAAGGCGGGTGTGAGGAGAAAGAACAGTCCAGGGGGAT
>NW_027111154.1:344004-346413 GCF_000696795.3 Halyomorpha halys | reverse complement strand
CAATGTTATTCATCAAATCATGCATCTGCTATGTTATTCATCAAATCATGCATCTCCAATGTTAGTCATCCAATTAATATTTGCGCAAACAATACAATTATTTAGACTTGATCCATATTTCGCAAGTTATAGATTTCGAGTTATTCCAAACGTTGAACGTATCTCACCGCCAGATTAAAAAAGTAAACTGGTTACAGGCATTCACTCAGAAATATGGTTATAGTTTTAAATTTTCAATATCGCATATCTTCGCTAATAATATTCTAATTTCGCTGATTGTTTTTTTTTGTTTTGTAGGGAATTAAATTACCTTTCGGAAAAGAGTGAGAGTTTGTAGGAAACGAATTTTGGATCTCGAGTTTGGAAAAGTAAATCCACAAATTTTGGCGAGGGCGGAGGCACTAAGGTAGGACACTATGCTTCTTACTCCAAGGACTCGCGTTCGAATCGATAATAATTTTCTGCTACAATGTAGTCGTTAGTCAACCCTGAGGATTACGGAGCCCTCCTGAGGTTCACTCAGCCTCATAAAGTGGCCCTTATAGTTAGGCCCGTCGATTGAACGTGATCTTGAAAAAATCACCTTCTTGAATAACCGTTGTTCTAAAACAGTCGTTCCTAACAAAGAACTGAACCCGAGAGAACCCTTCGTGGGTTGTAGGGGTCCTCATGATTATTACTAAAACCACAAAATTTGAGGGTTCTTTTTTTTCTCCTTCTAGCTTAGTTACAGTTAATCATTATTGAAACTTACAAACCAAAACTAAATCCAATGCACTTTCATAAATTTTTGGTAATTTATTTTTCAAATCAAATGTAAAATTGCTACAAGGGAAACATTCAGGTATTTTTCAATAAAGTCGATCCATTCATTGAGGGGATAATGTTTTATTGATAAGGTTTTGATTAACTGATTTTCAAATTGCCCTTATCTTCATTAATGGCCGTAGAGAACATCTAGTAAAGTGACCATTTTGAAAGAATAAGTCAGCTGAAAATAACGAGTTGCATAGATCATCATAATGATATATAACTTTCTTACCAAGAAATCAGAATGAAAGCCGCAGATGGTGGACAAAGAGATTTTTTTTTTCTGTTTTCGGATTCTGAGTTCCTTGAAACATAATTCTAAAATTCTGAGGGTGTGTTTTTCTTTAGATTACAAGAGTTTTTTTTCATAATATTTTAATTCTATAAAAAATAAATAAATAAACCTAAATGGAAGTTTGTATTATGCATCTCCTAACTTGCTTAACAAACTAAATCAACAATTTTTTGCTATTGCATTTCTTTCCTAACAATATAATTCGAATTTTGAAATTAGGCAATATTTGCGATTCTTCTATGTCATTGTATTATAAATTTTCCTGACAATATAAATAATCAATCCTGGCCTGGAGAGAATACTATAAATCGCTATTGGAAGCAACTTACATTACGTTGAAGCAATTATGTAAATTATTAATAAACCAGTTTCTCAAGAGATCTCACTTTCATGAGTGAATTAGTGAAAGCAATAGTTTAAAACTGAATTTTGCATTTTGTAATTTAATCTCTTCTACGAACCCAATATATTCATATATAATATATATAGATTTCGAATAAAATGCATTGGAGTTGGTAAACATTTCTACATAACAGCTTAAAAACTATTTGATTTTATGGTATGAGAATGGTTAGAATTAGATGGTATGAGTTCAAGCTATATAATAATAGGCACTGAGTTTATACTATTTTTTAGAAATATATATATACAGATGGTTTGAATCAATAAATAATAAACTATTAGACGAGGTGACTGAAACTATCGATTTAGTACACGTGCACCGGTGGCCGAAACAATGCGAAACAAAAAAAACAAAAAACAGCTAAGTGGGTACACTCTTTGATCGGATAATATTTAATCATTTTATATTTTTTACTTTAAGGTATTGGGACAGTGACCTCTGACTTTGATGCAATTCAAATTTCGTTCCCCCTCGGGTTAGAAGCCAATCCCAATGTATTCAACAGTCCAAGTCTAAATTACACTTCCATTTCAGAAACAGAAATTGAAATATTATTTTTTCATTCTATAGCATTCTATATGTGAAAACGTAGAGCCCTAAGGCCAGTGTATTCTGACTCGAGGTTACCACACCATCACTAGCACACTGCAGTTACAGTTTGGCACTCCTCTTTAATCCCTTGTAAATTGTATTTTTAGGTTTTCTCATGCAGTGATGACCATCCAGTTACTGGATGTAGCTTGCAGTGAACTAGAACCTTGGTCCTCATAGGATGAACTGATAAGTTAGTTGTTTTTTCCGTTAAGATAAAGGTGTCAGTGAGTAAAGTTCCTAAATCAATCTATAGTCAATTGAAACTAAATCTCTAAAGTGATCTAAATGTGAAGTAAACTAAATCTCT
>NW_027111154.1:342254-343234 GCF_000696795.3 Halyomorpha halys | reverse complement strand
TAAATGTGAAGTAAACTAAATCTCTAAAGTGATCTAAATGTGAAGTAAACTAAATCTCTAAAGTGAACTAAATGTGAAGTAAACTAAATCTGTAGTCTCAGCCTTAGCAATAAATAATAATAATAATAATAATAATAATAATAATAATAATAATAATAATTATCATTACCTAAGTTTATTAGCACTTAATAAACGTAAATAAAATGAATAAACAGAGTCGGTTTCTTTGAATACATAACATTTTGAAAGCGACAGAAAACGTAGCAGGCTATTGCAGGCTTTTTATTTAATTTTTTATCTTAATATTGTTACAATCTTGTAAAAAACCTAAAAGCTTAAGAGATTTTGATAAAACGCCATGCTACTTTTTTTCTTTCCCATGAAAAAAATGGAAGTAGCCATGTGGCAAAAATCAAGGATCTCTTCTCCTTTCACATTGAATAAAATTCAAGGCCCTCAAGATAGAAAGATGAGGGCTCTCCAAGAACGATTTTCGACCAAAATTTAATAATACAAGTCAAATAAGTTGATAAATATTAGATTTGTTAGGTTTTGGATGAGGCAACAAATGATGTTACCACTGCGTCTCACTTCCTTTTTACACAACCTTTCCCACTCTTGCTATCCTTGAAATATTTTATGATTATTTTCTATGCTAAACTATTATGTAGTTCATTATTATCTATCAGTGTCAATTGTTTCTTCTAATTTAATACTTCATTTCACCCCTGAAGATTCATGCCTTTCAAGGTGCCTACAACATGAACCTGTAATTCATTTCTTTTATCTACCCCTAATTTTCATTATAATACCGAAATAGATCAGATTTTCGCTGCAGCTAAGAAACCAAAAGTACTCATCAATTTTCCATTTTCTATTTCATGTCTACCTTTGACTCGCATATCACAACATAAATCACACTAAATATCAAATTTCTTGTCCTCCGTTTATATTAATAATATTATATAATAATATAATAA
>NW_027111154.1:337480-341254 GCF_000696795.3 Halyomorpha halys | reverse complement strand
GTATTGATTTGGCCGAAATATTTTTTGTTGGATAGTTTAAAACAATATTACAGAAACCAGTAAAAACTCGCCTTTTCCAAATGCTTAAATGACGCCGGCAAGGTTAGGTCTACGGGTTACAAATATTGTTTGATGCAGGAACCAATTGCGGTGAATTCGTTCGTTAAGTATTTGACAGTAAGAAATCACACTCATCAACATGAATAGACATATTACAGATGACATATTACAGTTCGGGTTTTTATTTCACACGCGCCATACCATTTAACATTATCTTGCAACTTTGTTCAGTGATTTTTGCATAGTTGCAAATCGATTTCGATCAAGGAATATTCTCTATAGAATAAGTTACTAAAACTATTTTAGCGACCCAAATCATTTTGCATGGACTTGATGGAGGACGGAGCCTAACCCCCACACCACCTCCCTACATTTCCCTTTCGGCCGGGAAAGCTAGCCAGAGCGCAGTGATTGGAACGGTGCTCCACTGGCCAGTGTGGAGTGACCATGGACCTCAACTCCTTCTACCTGTGCGTAATTGTGTTATCAATATTATCATAGCTAGTGTATCTTTTAGTCAATATTGTTATGGATAAGTGTGTAGGAGAGTGATACATCGGCCAGCACATCGATCGGCAAGTACATCATGAGCAACTTTTGTTTTGGATAAGAGCTCCAGGGAAAGTAATTATAGAACAATTATCTCGGGCAATTGGAAACAATAAATAAATATATATCATAAGTGTTTAATAATATTAATTTAGTATTTAGTGAATTTGGAAAATAATTTTGCGACAGCAGGTCGGAACCTTGCCTAAAAGGTGGCAGGTCGGAACCTTGCCTAAAAGGTGGCAGGTCGGAACCTTGCCTAAAAGGTGTTCCGATGAACATTTAGCTCATGGTAGACCATTTATATTTTTATATTATATATAATTGAGTCTGGTGGTAACTAAAATGTTTGAGATTACATTAAATGCAATTTATTTAAGATTTTAATTGTGGAAAATAAATTGATCTGCACCACCTTTCGGTATATTAGAGAATCCAATAATTTCAGGATTGGAGTTTAAAAGATTCTAAAAGCGATGAGTAGGAATCTAAAAAATAAGAAAATGGGGTTTAGAATTTAAAAAAACTAATTAATCCTAAATAAAATTTTAATTGCAACTTCAAAATTACATTTCTTTTTTTCATCAGGAGCTCAAGAATATAATTTTTTTAAAACATCTAATATCTTATTGTCTCGTCTCATGATTTAAAAAAAGAAACACAGATGTCCAGGAGAGCAAAACGCTCAAGAAAAAAAAAGGATGTCTTTTAAAAAGGTGTACTGATGAGAGAAACGCTCAATCTTAATGTCATGAGGACAAAACAAAACTGAATTGAGTATAGATGGGGAGGTAAAAGAGGGAGTAATATAAACAAAACTGAATTGATTAACATAAACAAGTGGCAATAACAATATCAAAGGATTAGCGGAAGGTAGACAAAATTATAACATAAGAAGCCGTAATTCTGTCCTCCCAGAACTTTTCAGATTTTTTAACACTATTGGTCAAAGGTCTGATGAATAGAATGGGTGGGGGGATAACATCCCAGCCAAACTACAATAATGTCTGCCGGGTCTGCAAAGACACGTGAGGGCGGGTGTTATCGTGATGGAAAACTATGGCCTTTGCGATCACCCAATAATAGACGCTTTTGCTCAACCGCTGCCTTTAACTGAGATATGTTAAGAGTTGTCGCGATATCTGTATCGTAGAGTGAGGGTTGTCTGGGACCAATGCTTGAATTTGGTCAACATCAACAGTTGAAGGACAACTCGAGCGGTTTGCGTCTTCCAAGTCAAAATCTGAACCGAACAAACCGCTTGTTGGACGGTGCTTTCTCCTAAGGCATCATCGCCATACACATCATCGCCATACACATCATAGTCATACACATCATAGTCATACACATCATCGCCATACACATCATCGCCATACACATCATAGTCATACACATCATCGCCATACACACTGCAAATTTTGTTAACCGTTCGTGCAGCGGATTAACTAATACTTTTTTAGAATAAGTAAACATTATTGACCATGTAAACATGATTTTATAATCACAGAGAGGATTAAATTGAAATATTAAAAAACGCTACGAATTTATTTTACAACCCAATATTTACTGTTTGGTCCTGCAACACAATGCTATTTGCTCAGTCTTGTTTCTGAAAACCATCAGTTCAAATTTTAAGATACATTTTTCTGAATTTGAATTTTTTTTATTAATTCAAACCACAGCATAGCTCAACTGCTTTAGTTTTCAACTCCATATAAAATGATTTTACGACAAAATTACACAAACATAACCAAAACATTTATACAGTAAAATAATAGCAAAATAAACTTTAAAATAAAAATTTACAGGTTCTGCCAAGGTGGAACCCAGTACCTTATTCTTGGGTACATAGCAGTATCCTGGCCTCTCATGTTATCTTATCCATGTATCATGCCCTCACATAATTTTCTATTGCTAAAAAAGTTTCCATTGTATATAACATGTATTTAATGTAAGAGTACACATTGCGTTTTTAATGTAACAGTCCATCTTACGAGCAACACTAAGGTCCACTTTACGAGCAACACTTGATGCATTTATTATCAGTTGGTGATAGTAGGAAGCACAAGAGCTTTGTTCAGTTTCCAAAGCCATCCGCTGGATCTTCAAACTATTAGCAGATATTAAATGCATCATGTTTATCATTGCCTCACAGCTTCACGTTAGATAAAAAATAAAGTCAGAAGGTGTTGAAATCAAAGTTGTGATAAGTTACTATGTTTGTAAAGCTAGTTGTGCTATGCCTGCAATATTATTCTGCATGAAGGCCACTGTAATGAAAAGATAATGAGATATAATAGCAAGAGCGACTGCTGCACTTTCTAGTCAGGGGATGGTTCTTAGCTTGCCGTACTGCCTCTAATCCTAGCCTAATAATCAGACTAACTTTCACCTTGAATTACACCTTACCTCTCCTATGGCGGGGCTGTCCGTACTGCTTGCTGATAAGGTCCACAACAAAGATAACCCAAAAAGGGTATTATAAATATTAAAAATATATTAACAGCTTCAAATATTTTGGAAAGAAGTACAGTGCAGCCTGTGGAGTTAGGCGTATGTTACTGTAATTATCCTCATTAGTTTTTAAAAAGACTCAATCTATTTTCAAAATGTTTAAATGAGACGGAGAAAATCTTGATTGTGCCCCGTTTGATCTAGGTAACTCATAAATGAGTTTGTAAAGGGCCATCTTTGATCTAGATAACTCAATGAATGAGTTTGTAAAGGGCCATCTTTGATCTGTAAATGAGTTTGCAAAGGGCCATCTTTGATCTATAAATGAGTTTTTAAAGGGCCATCTTTGATCTAGATAACACAATGAATGAGTTTGTAAAGGGCCATCTTTGATCTGGTAACTCAATGAATGAGTGAATTCGAGTCACTGCTGCACCATCCAGATGAGAAAATTTAATTTCCGAAAGAATTTATTTTCAGACAATAAATAAACAATATCCTAGTAAATTCTTCATTTTATTTATTGATGGGAAGGAAACAAAAAGAAATTTAAGGATAAAACACTTTGAATCACTTTATAGTCGCCTTTTTTGTAATATTAAACCTTTTGAAGCACTTTATTGCCGCCAATTTGTAATATAAAACTGTGTGGTGATAAAATCTTTTGAATCACTTTATAGTCGCCTTTTTTGTAATATAAAACCTTTTGAA
>NW_027111154.1:309299-336881 GCF_000696795.3 Halyomorpha halys | reverse complement strand
CTTTTGAATCACTTTATTGCCGCCTTTTGTAATATAAAACTGTGTAGTGATAAAAACTTATCACAGTTAACTTATATAAAATATTAAAGAATTTTATGAATAACTAACTATGTAAGAAAAATAGATAAATCTGATTTCGACAGGAAAATCCGAAACCAGCGACTAAAAATCATTCCCGATATTCACTGTTGTATTAAAAAATTGTAATTGTTATTCCCGCCTCAAGAAATAATAAAATACGAATTTTTGTTAGTAATCTTTGCCAGCCCTCGTCACTATGCTTGTCTTTTGTTTTGTGGCAAATATCCAAAATGGCAATGATTTCAAGAGCAGCCCAGAAACCTACACTAAACGCGGGAATGTAGGTCTGCTGGTAGGGGGGGGGGGCATCGCACAAGAGATTTTTTTTGAGATTATTATTGTACATATTTATATTCAAATATACTTAAAATTTACATTTTAATTTTATTTATTGAACCAACACATCAAGGCTAGGCACATTTATAAATATTTCTACACATAATATATATATAAAAAAAAAAGGAAATAAATATGAGATCTGGAATGAAGGGAAGTTGTGAAGAAAATATGTTCCATATCGGCAGACCTTACAAATCTCTACGCCACCATGTTTATTATTACATGAATCGAGTAGGACATTCCTCGAGAACAGGGTATATTGATAAAGGGATCCATGATGGTGGGGGGTTATGCAATGATACATTCAATATAACACTGCGTATATCGCCACCTACCTTGCCTTATGTAAACTACTGCTATATATATACTTTCAAACTGAATAGTCACATACATATTAATGAAGGATGTATCCACGTTAATTATTGTTACTATTAGTATAACTGTTTAAACAAATAGTCGGCGGTTGTGTCCCAGAACCGAAAGATCGTGCCACAACCTATAAAATTCTTAAAAACAATAAAATCCCTACAACAAAATGATAAGTGCATGTTTATCTTAATTGGGCAAAAAGTAATTATAATTACGAGGAGAAGATGGTTGGGGGTGCGGTCAAAATGAAACACAAATAAGTTGAAAGAACTTATTTAACGTTGGCACGATTAAATAAGTTAATTTGTGTTTTATTTTGAACCCACCCCCAACCATCTTCTCGTAAAAGTCATCCACAATCAACTATCTCTCATAATTAATTAATTACAATTACTAATTAAATTATCATGTAATTGTTATATTTTCCCCTTGGAATTGCTAGTAATTATAAAACACCTGTATTGTTTTAATTTTAATTTGTAATTTTAATTCTCATAACAAATAAATAACACCAAAACGGAAAAAATCTTATTTACTCCAAAATATAAAAATGATATCCAGTTTAAGATTGGGACCGACATACGTCGTGTATGTGTTCTGTCTATACAGATTTATTAATATATCACAGTTTATTTACATGTTTTCAAAAATGCTGGAAATAAGTTGATAATTTTTTAAATTTATTTATTGATATTTACAACTGCATTCAACTATATACAAGTAAAATTGATGTAAATAAATTTTATATTGCACGCTTGCGTATCGAATTATTTTAATTTTTAGGATTTCTCCTAATGAAGAAATATGTTCAAATAATTGAACTCACATATAAGTAAAATTATGTGTAATTGTAAATGCAGGTACCAAGGTTCAAGAAGTAATTGTAATTGCAACTACCAAGGTTCAAGAAGTAATTGTAATTGAGAATCTCAATTACATTTACAGTAATTTAGTAGAATAACTGCAATTACTTTACACAATTACTGTAATTGTGTAAATATTTTTCAAAACCACTAATTGATGGTGTTTTGGACGATTACGATAACGTTTATCTTAGAGTAATTAAAAATAATGAGAAATGTAATTTATTCAGAACTTATAATAAGTAATGACAATTGTAATTGAAGATCTAATTAAATTACTCATGTATCATAATAGTATATATCTTATTACATAAAGTTGTACTGCCCAGCTCAACTGTTCGTGTTAAGCTTCCGGACAATAATGAGAAAGACATATATCCACTGTCATGTTTATTAATGATTTATTTATTTTATAATTTATAATAAATAATGTTTAGATAAAAAAAAGAAAAGTTCAGTTGAAAAGACAAATATGCACTAATAAAAAAATATGTAAAAGCTGCGGAATGTAGAAAAATATGTAAAATATTTTTTTTTTTTAAATATGTAAAATAGGATTGGGTTAAAATTGTTAAAACTATCACAAGATTTAGAAGCGAGAAGATTTATAAAGTAGTTGTAGAAACAATATGTGAAAACATAAAAATCACATCTCTACCTATTTATTAGAGATTCACTCTTAACATTTTATAAGCTCGTGAGTATATCGTCTTCGATTTCTGCTAATAGGGGTGGTTCATTGAAATTAAGATTGTGAAAAGCAGGGGTTCTCGTTATTTATTGGGAGGGCGGGGAATTTGGGAATTAGTTTGAGTCAGAAAGTGGTTCAAATAAATTACAAAGGGAATGTTCATATTGAAAAGACTAAGATAATGTTATATCAAAAACAACCATACATAAGATGTTATCATAATACTAAAATTATTACTGACTTATATTACAACCCTCGATAAATACATCGATAGCATAGTTGCTACACTACTAAGAACATCTAAAAAAATCTCCCATTTTTAAAATTTGAAGAAATATGTTTCGAGAAACGTAGAATCCAAAAATCAGATTTAAAAAATCAGTCCTATATGTTGCCGATTGGGCCAGAACCAGATACCAACTCTTCCATAATAAACTTCCCACTAACTCGTTTCTAGCCTGCCTTCTCCTTCACTACCTAATAATCCTTCTAGGCGTCTGAAAAGAAAATGGACTCGAGATCTTCTCCTCTAGAAATGTTTTTGGAGCTCTATCAATGGGTAGATTCTCGACATGTTTGTATCACTTACAGCAAATTTACTTGATGTGTATATATGTATACAGTTGTAAATAACAATAAATAAATTATTAAAAAAATATCTGTAAATAGGTTTTTCTCCAAGACCGCTTTGCTAATTCTGGTTTTTCTATTTAGCAGGAAAGTGACAGGTCACCCCTGGATGGTCCCGGGGCGCCTCAAAGGGTAGGGAGATTAAAAGCTTGATTCACCAATGGCTAGGTCATTTATAAAGATATAGATCTTTTTGTAATAATTAAGGAGTTTTCTATTCTATCAAAAAATAAAAACACCTCGACTTCTCAAAAGGTTTTATCACCAACTAAAATTCTACTACAAAATTTTTTTTTATTTTTATTTATAAATTTGAAATGATCTCCTGTAAAATAGCTGTTATAGCAACAATAGGATTATAGATCAACATCTTCAATAAACACTTGATCTATCTATCTCAGATCCTTCCAGAATAATTTTTCACATATCGACTTTCGATCTAAAACTCATCTCAACATATGCGAAAGCCATCAGATATCAGAATATATCACTAGTATGTAATTATTTGCAGCCTTTTTATTTACCCGCCCCTATAACATAGTTACTCGTAGTTACATGTTGCAGCAACGATGGCAACTCGAAAGGAATGTTGTTTAATACATCACATTTATTTCGTCATACTTCAATACATCATTTAACTAACTAGCCGCTCACCTGAACAAGATATACGCTCTTCAACCTCAACATATACAACTACAATTGTTTGTACAGTCCTCCGTCACAAAGCTATAACGAGTCGGTTCTTATTACATGTGCTCGCTATAATTTAATTTTTAATACGAACATTTATTCATTATTTTTAAATTTCGGAAAATAAAAAATATAATTTACATGCCACTTCATCCCGTTAAGTACTTTGGAAGCAACCTTAGTGCGTTCCTAGAACAAAAGTTGTGCAATGAGGTTAGTTTTTCACAACCACGTTCAACATGTTTTTCCTCAATTTAGCGTACCCCCTATTTAGAAACTTGGTGGGCCACAGAAGAGCTCCCGAACCCACAGTATTAACTCACAACTGATTTAGAAGCATAATTAATTATCTGACAGAGGTGGATTCCAACTACGACGCGGGAGATATTGACACTGCGTCTTACTTTCTCATCATCCCCGAACTTTTAATTAATAAACTTATTTTAATATATTATATATGAATAATAAATACATTAAAAAGGTCAAAACGAAAAGTATACAAAACTTTCTTAGTGATAACGACATTCTTGTGGATATATGCCTTCTAAAAATTGATATTTATTTAGTATACTATCAATTCCCTATAATGTTATTGACATTATGTGGCATGATCTTAATTATTAGAGATGTCATTTCATTCATATCATTCATCGAGATATCATTCTCCACCATTCAAACAACAGACATTTAGCATTCACTATTCCAGAATCTTTTCTGTTTCATTTTTAGATCCTTCTTTATCTCTTTCGTGGTAATCACATCACATCAGCCCGACGTAATTTGTAAAACATTGATTGGTTAGTTATTTTCAGTATTAGGAGAGAATGGAGGGACAGTTTTAGTACCAAAGAATGATAAACAGATAGAAGATAGATACCTACACGGAATTCTAAAGCCAAACTGATTTCAATCGCAGCATGAGTTCAACTGGCGCTAATATATGGAACAGTAGGGGTCCTCTCTACATTGCTCTTTGGATTCGTAATAAATAATAAGAAAGCTTCTTTGACCATTAGATTAGCCCTTGTCTCTGATAAACTAACAGATCATATCAACAAACCACTTCCAACTTCTCCCCAATTTTAAATTTTGAATGATTAGATTTCATTTTTTTTTCGGTAATCCATGAGGCTAATGAATGTGAACGTCAATGTTTGTATATCATCTTTTCACTTCTTTGATACTGGTTTTATTGTTTTAATAAAACAATTTACATCAAAGTTAAGTCTGAAAACAATATTTATTATTTCTGTAACTGTCCAACGTATCGGCAAGGATAATTTTTTAAAACATATTTTGTGATAATAGTATTAAGTCAACCTGTAATTAAAAGTTTTAAAATTTAATGGGAAAGTAACAAAACAGGGTTATTTGATTGAAATTAATGACCTGGAATGAATAGCCTGCCAAAAGTTTGTAAAGGATTGGATGCGAGGTGTACATGTATATTTAAGATTGGCCTTGAGGATGGTGAGATGGCCCCCTCCTCCAGTAGTCCCTTAGGGATAAGATAAAGATGGCCAATAGAATTTTTACCAATTCTGTTATAATAAACTAATTTTAGTTTTAGAAACTGAATCATGGGTAAATTTTGCTACATTGGGGCCAAAGAGAGGAGGTAACATTAAAAGGAAGACAGATATCAGAAATGATAATATGGTGGTTGTATAAGGGAGTTATGGGACCCGCGGGTGGGGTCCTCGCAACCTGGCCGTGCACACTAACCCAGTCCCCGCTAGAGTCTTACATAATTCCGACATAACGCTTTCTTTAGAAATGAGGAGAGGCTGTATAGAGCTTCATGGCGAATCGAAAACAGCTCCGTGCTTCCATGCCCTCTTCTGTTTCAATCCGTAAATTATTTACTTGGAGGATTCACTTTTTATTTTTTTGTGATATCTGTTAGCGATCAAATATGATCTGCTCTCACCATCTCCGTCTTCTTTCAGTGAGTATAATTCAATCTTCGAGATCTTCTTCAATTATAATTTCTCCAAAATACTTGAATTTTCTTTTTAGAAAACTCCTCTGTGTAACAAATATAGTTATGCTTTTAGGATTTGAAACTCATCAATGCTGATTTTATTCCAATATGTTTCAAATTTAATATGAATGAGGTATTATGCCAAACAATAGAACATTATCATATCACTGTCAAGAATATTATTTGCTGATAGTTAATAATTGATCTCAACTAAGGAAGAATAAAGCTAAACGCAGTTTAATAATCTTCTTCGTCGCATTGTATATCTTTATCTTTATCTGTAAAAAGATTGATTTTTTTTCTCATTGTCACTTGGTGTACATTTGGCTTCTTATTGTCAATCAATTCTCAGCGGAATGTAGTATAAGATAGCTGATTTTTTTCTTATAAAATCGAATAATTTAGGCCTTTTAGAGATATGGAGGTATGGATTAGTAGCTTACAATATTAAGGTTATAGTATATATATTATTAAGATTTATAATATTGGTTATCAATTTCAGAGAAGGTAAATCTTCAGTAGTGCGGTGGCTGCTGTGGGAGTCGGAGATGCCCTCGATCGAGACGAGCCCGAACGGGGCCCTGGCACTGCACTACGCGGCGGCCCGGGGCTGCTTGGACTGCGCCAGGCTGCTGGTCGACACCAGGACTGGGCTCACGTGAGTACTCTATATGTGTTCCTTACTAACCTAAACCACCGCTCCATCAGGCACAGGCTGTACAGGCCATCATCAAGTATTTTAGAAATTGTTCTTTCATCTTGCTTAACTTTAAAATTACTCTTCTCATAGAGCCTTTATCTTTCTATATTACTTAGGCTACATTTATGTCTAATGTCATTCAGTACTATTTGTATCTATAATTCTCTTACTTTATAATCACTATATAATTTTCTTTTTATTCACTACGATTGTTATCTTGTCTTTTGTTCTTAGCCCTCATTAAGGCTAGAAAATCTGGCCGAAAGTAATAAATAAGTTTTCAATTGTTTGTGTTTTATATATATATATATCCAAGTAACCAGAAGTGTATGGCTAGAAAAATAGGTGCTGAGGCAAGTTAGGAAGTGTGAGGATTCAGATTAAAGTTGGTTTAATATTGAAAGCTTTTTCTAGCCAACTTTAGGATGGAACATAGACAGGATAGGTTGGAACATAAGAGGACAGATCTGAACATAGAGGGCAGGATTTGTCGGAACATATCAACAGATAACATAAGGACAGATCCGTACCCAGTACGCAGTTTAAAAAAAAAAAAAAAAAATAGCCCCCATGAAATAAAGTAACCATAAAAAACGCACAATTGGGTCACATTAATGGAGATGCAAGACGATGAGGTGAAGATAGGTCAAAGGACTCCCCGATAGCGATGGATGATTAAGGAGTCTTTCGGGGGAGGAGACAATACTCCTCTGGGAACCTCTCCCCCTTAGAATGCATCTATTTCTGTCACCATCATGGCACTTTCTGCTCCGAGGCCCATATCCCAGCGAAAGTGGTCGCTTGGAAAGGGGCGTGACTCGACTCGATGTATGAATACAATTATATCGACAACCATCTCGTTATGTGGATAACTCTATCGCTATTCAGTAATATCTTCTCCATTATATATCGGTATAGCAATTGACTTATTTATATATTTATCCAGTCAGCATTGCTTAACCATTGTCCAGCGTCTGAGGAGTACACCGAACATCCTTAAAGTTTGGGCCAAACAGGACGAGCCGTTTTGAAAACATGTGTTCTAATTTCTAAAAACCCTTCTGTGAGCGAAATCTGTGACAATACCAATGATCACAATGATTGTGCCTCAACCTATCGGGCTATGTCTCAACGAAGATTGTGCCTCAACCTATCGGGCTATGTCTCAACGAAGATTGTGCCTCAACCTATAAGCAATGTCTCAACGGAGATTGTGCCTCAACCTATCGGGCTATGTCTCAACGGAGATTGTGCCTCAACCTATCGGGCTATGTCTCAACGAAGATTGTGCCTCAACCTATAAGCAATGTCTCAACGAAGATTGTGCCTCAACCTATAAGCAATGTCTCAACGGAGATTGTGCCTCAACCTATCGGGCTATGTCTCAACGGAGATTGTGCCTCAACCTATAAGCAATGTCTCAACGAAGATTGTGCCTCAACCTATAAGCAATGTCTCAACGGAGATTGTGCCTCAACCTATCGGGCTATGTCTCAACGAAGATTGTGCCTCAACCTATAAGCAATGTCTCAACGAAGATTGTGCCTCAACCTATCGGGCTCAAAATATATCGGTGGTGAAGCTACTGTCATGAAAACACTTACTATCCTGTGGTACAAGTACAAGTGACGGTATATATTACAGTAGTTTAGTAACTTCACAGCCACTACAGCAACTATCGTAGTAATTGGCATGGTGTAAACCGTTTGACTACCACGTTAGCATTCATATTCGAAGCAGTACAGTAAGTAGTATCATATCCAGCGAGATCAACGTAAAATAGTGAAGAATCATTTTTGTAACTAAACCGTGTTCTAGTAAGCAATAATATTACACTGAAGCCCACCACCAGGCAAATAACCTAGAAATGTAGTACACCAGTGAAAAAAAAATTGGTAGACCCTTCCTTATTGAAAGAATTATATTTATATCTTTAAAAAAAACTCCTTTATACATAGTTTATTTCTTCATCTATTTATCAAAGTGAGATATATTTACATGCAGTTTAGGTGACTATATTATTCAAAGATGGCAAAAATTTACTGGAATGAATGTTAATCCAGCATAAAACCCACACCGTAACATAGAAGGTGGTAAACCATGTTAACATGGTAACATAGAAGGTGATCCACCAAGATAACATGGTAACATAGAAGGTGATCAACTATGTTACCATGGTAAATCACCAATCCCTACAATTATATTATTCAGTAGAAGTGCACTAGTTCAATCTCTCGATTATCGTAATGAAGCAGTATCGATCTTGGAGATAACCTAGTTTCCAGCTAATATGAACTCCTGCTATTGGATAACACACTCACGTGCTCCTTCAATGTCACTCGATATTAGCGCTAGAGCGATTCAATCACTACACAATAACAAAACACTAGACTAATACTCAAACAGTAATCATGTTACTCGATCAATAACAACTTATAACCAAAGGCAACCATGTTATTTTCCGAAATAAAAATTAATGAAATAAATAACAAAATACATGTAACACAACAACGATTTTAAAGTTACATTGTTATGAATAATGAAACAATAAATAAACTGGACTATGTCTTGATCATTGTCCAAGATGGTTTATACAATTTGAAAATTTCCTACAGTAAAATATCTAAGAAGGGTTATAAAATTAATACAATTACATCATCACAGCACAAGATATCTAAGGAGGATTATAAAATTAATACAATTACATCACCACAGCTCAAGATATCTAAGGATAGTTATAAAATTAATACAATTACATCACCATAGCACAAGATATCTAAGGAGGGTTATAAAATTAATACAATTACATCACCACAGCTCAAGATATCTAAGGATAGTTATAAAATTAATACAATTACATCATCACAGCACAAGATATCTAAGGAGGGTTATAAAATTAATACAATTACATCATCACAGCACAAGATATCTAAGGAGAGTTATAAAATTAATACAATACATCATCACAGGGCACAATATCTAAGGAGGGTTATAAAATTAATACAGTTACATCATCACAGCACAAAACTTTCACTTATCTCACTGGGAGGCGAAAAGTTCAAACAATAAATTTTATTTAAATACTCGTATTTAAATAAACAATATTATCATTACTTTAGAGGAAGATATTTCGATAATACTGGATTTAAGTCGTGTTGAATAAATTAGATGAAGATAAAACCTAGCTAATATTAAATATCTATTGATTGTATATTGATATAGTGATCTGGGCCCGGTTTCATAATAAAGTACAAACTAATACTACTGGTCTTGACGATTTACCTTAGTACAATTACACTGACTTTTATAATAGTTGTTCTTTAGTACTTTTTAACTCCTGTAATATCACTAATAGTCCTCCCTACTATGAAAAAAATAAGTATTAGAGTAATTAACATTTATCAAAATGTCGCTGTAAGATCACCCCCCCCCCCCCCATGTATTATAATGTACAGTTATAAAAAGCAATAAATAAATATTAAAAAAAAAAAAGATCCCTTATTAAAGTAGTACTCCCGCCAAGTCTATTTTATCAAAATGTTGCAGTAACATCCTCCATTAAATGTTTCTGTAATTTCAGTTCCATAAACTTTTCTTTCTAGAGCTATGTTGTTCACACATAAACCCGCAGACCATTTTGCCAAGATTACTTAATACTTGTATTAACAAGCTGATAGAACATTATCGAAAATATTTTCATGAGAGTAGATGTTAACGACAACATATCAACTATGAGAAAAGATGTTGAAATGCCTGTGGTTTGTGAACCAGCCTGGCTTCCTGACATCGAAACCCCCAAACTATAGGATCCCCAGAGACTAATAGGATTTACGGTAAACCTAAAGGTGATGGGATAAAACAGAGAAATAACAATAATAGGTAAATTAGGAAGGATTTAGCTAGGGTGAAAGGATAAGTGACTAAATGGCTGAAATATATATAATATTAATTATTACATTGTAAACTTTATGATCTTATACTGGAAGAGTCTTTGACTTAAACTGGATTTGGTGAATGACACAATTCTTCCTTTTTCAAATAAAATAATTTATTTCATATAATCAGGAACAACGTTTCCAGAAAATTCTCCTTCTTCAGGTTGCTATAAAATCAAAATCAACAAAACCCATAACATGTTGTTGTAAGAACACTAAATATCATATATACTTCACAACTATTTACCTGATAAATATAACCTATATATAACATATAATTATCTCCTTTCTTGTCATTCTAGCTAATATATCATAATATTAATGTCATTTAATTAAATTAACTGGGCAGCTGGGTCAGGCCTCTTGGAACCCTTATAATTATGTTGAACCCATAACCCGGGCAGCTGGGTTGGACATCTTAGAGCCCTTATAATTATGTTGAACCCATAACCCGGCGGCTGGGTCGGGCCTCTTAGAGCCCTTATAATTATGTTGAACCCATAACCCGGGCAGCTGGGTCGGGCCTCTTAGAGCCCTTATAATTATGTTGAACCCGTAACCCGGCGTCTGGATCGGGCCTCTTAGAGCCCTTATAATTATGTTGAACCCATAACCCGGGCAGCTGGGTTGGACATCTTAGAGCCCTTATAATTATGTTGAACCCATAACCCGAGCAGCTGGGTTGGGCCTTTTAGAGCCCTTATAATTATGTTGAACCCGTAACCCGGCGGCTGGGTCGGGCCTCTTAGAGCCCTTATAATTATGTTCAACCCGTAACCCGGCGGCTGGGTCGGGCATCTTGGAGCCATTATTTCAATTATTCTTCTACTGTTTACATCAAATGATACATACGATATTTTCTATTAGAATTAATAAGCAAAAAAGTTTCTAACAAGAAACTAAATTATATATAACAATTATTTCTTTTTTTTCAAACTAATCAGGAGCTCCAATCGTTAGTTCTAATCTTATTCAAGAGATGGAGCTATGCCTTTTATGTATTAAATCTATCTTTAAAATTGTTTTAACTGTAGTAATTAGGGCTAAACTTTTTTTTCTGGAAGTTTTTTTTTTTTTACTGAAGAAAATGTCCAAGCATAGGTCTTCCCAAAATGATTATCTTCAGAAACTAAAATCATCTCCTGAAATACTGCTACAAAAATTGGTAGATGATTCGGTTTACGTAGCAGTTATCATTGCACGGGCTTGAAAAAAATGTAAAAGCAAATAAAAGCATGAGATAACCACAAGTGCCTTCGTCAGGGAATTCCTTTAGGTTTAAATCATTTAAGGATGCCGGCTTTGTCAATGCTTCCCAACAATTCTATTCTACATAAATTCAGGGAATGGCCTATAATAAACTATATAAGATTTACATTATGGAGAACGTCTTGAAATATTTTGAATGATGCCTTCTACCGGGATATTGGAATATCAAAAAAAGGGGAGGAGGTGTAAAAGTAAAATAAATCAGAATTTCAGAATGTTCTATTACGTACAAAATAATAAAATACTTTAATTAATCTTTAAGGATATAGCATATATAGTAGTCCTCTTGGCAATGTACTAGTCCTTGGATTTAAATAAGAAGACGGCAAAATATTTACTGAGACTGCAAAGGGAATAGAGCTAATAAGATGATAATTAAATTAAGATAAGCAAAATATAAAACTGAACTTGGAAACTGAAAACACTCCTTTATCAAGATCAGTCAATAGAAGAAATACTCCCGTAGTCAGGCAACACATCCAGGCCTTGGGTTCGAGGATAAGTCTTATCCTTTGAAAATCTTTCTAATTTCTGAAATACTAGAGCTATTTATTTCCAGGAGTCAGTGTTGAAAAGATCTAACCCAGTTTACAATGAAAGCTTAGCATTTACATCCCATTTCCAACCACAATTAATAACAGACAAAATCTCTAAGATATAAAATTATTCGCTCAACGATTCTTTAATAAATATATCTTTGAATTAAAAATTCACAAGCTATATTGCATAAGGGGAGTTCAGGACGGATAAACATATGTACAAAAACCACAACCAATTTATATCAAAACGTTGAAGTGTTTTGAGTTGAAGTGAAACATGAGCTAAAAAACAACCAACGGTGTACACATCACGATGTGGTCAAATAATAAAAAAACTTCACATAATCTCCTACAATTTAGAATATTGTAAATAATTATATCTTTTTTGTCGGATTGTCTAACCGTTAATTTCGGTACCGAGGTAACACGTCACAAAGTCACAGCTGATTAGGAAAGGTATTCTTAGCGACTGAGGAAGAAAAGGCAGCTTATTGCAATGATTCGAGTCGATTATGAAATAGGAATAACGATTCCCAGTAAATCGATAAAATGACAGTTACCACAAAAAAATCGATTATTTTGCTGGAAAAATAAAGCTATATGTCGCGTGTTTCAGTTTATATGAATATAAAAAACAATTAAAATTTGATTATTTTTTTAAGACGTATTATCATGTATAATAACTATATAATTATATAATGAATGTAAGAGACAAAGTACACTGAGTCATTTTTTTACTTATTTATAATCATAACACATTTCTTCTGAATTGCTTTTCCTTTAGCCAGAGGTATAGGTAGTATGGATAGATATCTCTAATGGGAAAGATATCTTTTAAAATATCCTGGTGGGGTGCTATGCCTCACATATGCCCCTACGCCAATTTGTAGTATATTGCTGGGTTCGTAGAAAGTTATCCTTATTTTTGTACTAAACCGGCAGGACGCCCCAATTTTTCCTGTTTTCTCCCTAAAAAAAATTGTTCTCCTTTTTTTAGATAAAATGAAAGAGACTTCTTATTATTTTGTAAAAATTCACCATTTAAGCCCTGCCAGACTAATTCAATGTGGGTAAGACCTAGCTAATATTGAAAACCATTTAATTCTACATTGACTACGTTGACTACATTGACGAGTTTAATGATAATCATTAGAGCTGTTTTCAAAGAAAATAGGAAATATGTGAGAAATATATTTATAAACTGGGACTTCCAATGGTGAAAGTTGCTGCCCCTATCAGTTCCTATATACCCGCTCTAAATATCTAATTTCAGGTTCCTACTGCATCGACCATTTTGGTTCCTACTGCATGGACCATTTTGGTTCCTACTGCATGGACCATTTTGGTTCCTACTGCATGCACCATTTTGGTTCCTACTGCATGGACCATTTTCCAAGACTTAGTTTTTACATAGGACCTTTAAATAATTTTCTTTTCTTAATTATCTAGATATGAAAGTATTGCAATAATGCAAAATTAAAAATAAAGAAAAATCTATTTTTACTTAATAACTCTTATTAACCTTATTTAACCTAAAATCTTCTAAACTTTAAGAAATGCGACACAGTATCCGATGTAGATAAATGTTCTCGCTTTATGTTGTATGGAGTTCTTAGGTATCTTTAGTGACGATACGTAGTTATCGACAGTTATTCTTCGAAAAGGTGAAGTTTATTATCACCTTATACACTGAAGTAGTTGAAGATATTGAATCGATATGATATATAGAAGATACAAGATACAGAGTAGCAGTAGAGGCGAAGGAACGGGACCTGCAGAAGCACTTTCTCTTGAAGAGGACCTCTTTCGTTCTCCTCAGCTAGCAGGTGGTTCTGACCTTGATGGCTAACTGTAACTGTTCAGTTAACTCAGCGTTCCTCTTCCACTGGCACATAGTTCTCATTAGTTCATTACAAAATATTTTTATTCTGTGAATAGAGCGAATAGAAATTAAAAGACTGATTATTTTTTAGGTAAATGCTTCCCTATTTTAAGATTTGAGTATAGATATAGTTTATAGTTTTAATTAACACAATTGAAAGTTCTATACCAATTATTGTATTTAGTTAAAATTAAACATTTACGTATAAATTGTCATTATCATCATTAGTTATATCATATCAATTGAAGCATATATGTAATAAGGGACCTACTAAATTTTTTTTTATTAAACTTTATCTATAACTATAACTTATAATCGATATAAAAGTTATATCGATAAAAAAAATCCTCAAATAATCAATTTGAATCATTTTTAATTTATATGAATATTTAGGTACTCTTTTTGGTTTTTGTACTTTTTTGGTAATATAAATTCATTTGCAATAAGTAATATTGATCTCTTATTCTACGATATGAAACAAATCTATTGGTACCATGTAGCCCTGAAACATTTATTGGTATATGATAAACAAATCTATTGGTACCATGTAACCCTGAAACATTTATTGGTATATGATAACCTTGAAACCCATCGCAACGACAGAAAACAATAATATAAAAAAATTATGTGATTTTTTTACCTTTAGGCTCCAAGAGCCAATCAGAATTATTTATCAATTTGGATTAATTATTGTATCAATAAATAAAAATCTTTATTTTTGAAGTGTACTGAAAGAATTTTGAAAATGGTAGCATAGAACGGAGAAGGAAACTCTTCTCATGCCAGACCCCTCGGCAGACAGTCCAAAAGTTATCCTATTTGTTAAAAAGCAACCACAGGCGATGCTACCACCTTCACAATACGTCCAATACAAAATAACAGCCAGTACTTCCAGGGGTCCAACCCAGCGATATTACATTAAATCTGCAGCGCTACAATCCACTAAGGGTCAGTTCGACTGTAAGCTACACAATTAAGATATGGAAATCTCCTAGAGAACAATTATTAGCTGTGTTTTGTTATGTAAGAACATCGTAACATGGCCAAAGGCTCGGCGTACACGCGCGCTCTACTGTCACATTAGAACAGAACAACTACGGCACGTACAGCCTGGACAGTGGACAGCCAGTACTGTACGAGTTCACGTAATGCTTACACGCTAGTTTAGTTGTAGGAAGCGGTGTAGTAATAGTGTAAGATGATCTTCAAGGAAGTAGTAACATTATTGTCGGTTATTTCCAAGCAATTGTAGCCGGTGTTGAATATCAAGTCCCCACTGGTGCAGGTCAATAACTGCATTTAAGCGGGTAGGTGCACTATGCTTAAATTCATGTATTTTTTTTAAATCTCCGCTCGTACCTAAATATTATAACAAACTAAACTCTATAATCATTATTTTAAGAATGTTTAATGTAAAGGCCCGTTTCTACGGTTATGTAAGCATGAAAACTACTGTCGCAGTCATAGAATTAGGTCGTGGGCAGTACAGTCAGCACAATGGCTGATAGTGATGGTACTACCAGCGAATGTCAAGTTTACACCTTGGCAGTTGTTAATTATCAACCTCAACAACTACAATAGTTAACATTGTTCTTATATATTTTTGTTTCCAAATAAAATTACACTAAAATACGGTAATACAGAGAGAGTAAAACTCTATAAGAAAAAAAACGTTGAGTTAGCCAACTGTAATGGATTCCTAAAAACACAGCATACTTATAGCTAGTTACACAGCATACTTATACCTAGTTACACAGAATACTTATACCCAACTACACAGCAAGCTTATACCAAACTAAAACATTTTTTTTCTTACGAGTGTAATGTATAGGCATAGTACAGTGTAAGTAAAATATAGAATAGTAATGCATGATTTTTAAAATCTTTTCTTCATTTTTTACCATTAATTAATATAATTTTCACACTTTATTCATCTTTAACAAACATAAAAAATATAAATAACAGAAATTTAAAATAAAATAACAATATATACACAAAAATATCTACCTTATTTTCGCATATAAGTACTCTTCAAATAAAAAAAGAACACCGAGGTTTTGACTGGCAACCCGTTTTTGCTTCTCCCTCTCTGTTCTCTTTTAATTTTTATTTTATCCCCCTTCCTAGCCATTTCTGGCATACGGGGGCCACTGCCACCAATAATTGCCTTTACTATTTATTGCAGCCTTGCGCTCAAGTGAGTGCCTTTTGGATGGGGCTACACCTTATCCACCTGCATCCGTCCGGGTGCCTCCTCCAGCTCGCTGGCTGGATCAGCCCTTCTGGTCTCATTTTGCGTCTGCTTCTTTAATTACATCTCCTTGTCTTGGTGGCACGCCAATTCCGGGTGGTCGAGCCCTTCCTGACGTAAAGTGTGCCGACCATGAATTCCTTGAAGAAGGGATAATTCTCCTCCTCCATTAGACGAGGGAAGTCTGACTCGGCGAGGGACAAACAATAATAATAATAGATAACAGATTCTAAGCCTTAAATAACTGATAAAATATTGTATGGTGAGACCAAAAAACCTCTACATCTCCTTCGTCGACTTCAGGAAAGCCTATGATGAGAATACTAAGGGGATATGGAGTAGACCAAAAAACAATAAACCTGATAAAATTAACACTATTGAACACAAAATCCAAAGTAACGTTCCAGGGACTAATCAGCAAATCCTATCATCTTGAGCCTTTAATATGTATTTAGAGCATTATAATTCCTTTCATATTGAGCCTTTAATATGTATTTAGAGCATTATAATTCCTTTCATATTGAGTCTTTAATATGTATTTAGAGCATTATAATTCCTTTCATATTGAGCCTTAATATGTATTTAGAGCATTATAATTCCTTTCATATTGAGCCTTTAAAATGTATTTAGAGCATTATAATTCCTTTCACATTGAGCCTTAAAAATGTATTTAGAACATTATAATTCCTTTCATTTTGAGCCTTTAAAATGTTTTAGGCCTTCATAATTTCTTTTATTTTGAGACTTTAAAATGTATTTAGACCTTTATAAGTCCTTTCATTTTAAGCCTTTAAAATGTATTTAGGCCTTTGTAATTCCTTTCATTTAGAGCCTTTAAAATGTAATTAGAACATTATAATTCCTTTATCATCTATCCGACTACATCTATCGGTCGGTGCCAAAATAACATATTGAAATGATAGATATAAATGAAATATGAGTTAGTTACAGTTTTGGTTATTGGGGCGCTGTGGAGGCTTCCACGGTTCATAAGCTAGGGCAGTATAATGTGCAATAATAATATTATAAGCTAGGGTAGTATAATGTGCAATAATAATATTATAAGCTAGGGCAGTATAATGTGCAATAATAATATTATAAGCTAGGGCAGTATAATGTGCAATCATTTATAGAGATAAAACTAATAAATCAATTCACAAAATACAACTAAATACTAAATAAAATTAAAATTAATGAAAAAATTTACGATGTGAATAATAATGATACGAATTTACAATTAATAAATTAATACTAATAAAAGAAATTCATATGAAAATTTATTTAGTCCATTTTTTAAATAAATTTGAACTAATTACATATCATTTTTTTACTCTTACAAGTTACTTGTATCATTTTTTGTCTTGATGGAGACCAAACGTTGGCTCATAATAAATAGTTTATTTTGAGCGCGCCGAGACCTTTTTTATTATTCATTTTAGATATCTACTCATTTAATTTTAGGAGGCTGAGTGAACCCATCATTAGCTTTAATTCATACCGAATCAGCTATAGAATTCTAGTGCTACAAGACTAGACTAACTGTCAGATATTTGCTGAATCCATGATGACGAATCAAGTATTGACGTGTCTGTCCTAAAAAGCGACTTGGAAGAAATTTCCTCGAAAAGCGATGAGAACATGCGAAACAACAGTGCTCGGGAAGATAAGAAATAATTAAGCCATTAAGAGATAACTGGATTGTTCTGAGTTAATTCGCTCATTAAAAGATAAAACGATATTTGAGAGTGAGTCAGGGCTTCAAGAGCTCCAAGTCAGTCCCAATAGTTTAAATCATGTCGATGAGTAAGAATTCCATAGTAAGTTCAACAAATCGATAAATATGAATTGATTTTGATAACGCACCTGGATAGAATCTTATAATATCGGGCTAGGACCAATAAGAAGGTGCCTAAGTGCATGAGTAAGCTAAAGCAGCGGATTGAATCTTATCATATCTTGCTAGGACCAATAAGAGGGTGCCTAAGTGCATGAGTAAGCTAAAGCAGTGGATTGAATCTTATCATATCGGGCTAGGACCAATATGAAGGTGACTAAGCGCAAGTGTAACCTAAAGCAATGGATAGAATCTTTTTATTTATTTTTTTTCGGCCAAAACTCCAATTGGAGTCCTATACTGCCTAACCATGGTTGGGGGTCAAAGTTCTTCATTTTAAGGGACCGCCACTCAATGAAAAAAGTCAACGCCCCAGGCCGGATTCGAACCGGGACCGCCAATAGACATCAATTGGTAAGACTGTGTCTAAACCACTGAGCTATGGGCGGCGCTGGATAGAATCTTATCATATATTGCTAGGAACAATAAGATATCAATTCATCAAAATTTTATCAATATCTGATTATTGGTTTGATCAATTATACCCAAACACCAATTTGACTACAGAAAATTTTTTATCTTAAGGCTATATATTTTTTAATTATTGTATGAATTAACAGCTCCTCTGCTTACTGTAGTTGCCGATAAAGGAAAGCACTATTATTTATGTCTTCAAAATCGATAATTTTAATTCACATTTTTCGTTTTTTGTTCCTTGTCAGTTCGTCTATAGTCAAATTTGAGATCGTGCATAATTGATCGAACCTTTAATCCAAGTTTATAAACTTTTAAGGGATTTCATTGGATTCCGGATCGGACTTTATTAGGTTTGGTAATATGGATATTAGATTTGGATTTGATCGGATTTTATCAGATTGCGTCAACTACACTCTTCGAAAAACCAAGTTTCCACGGCCCAGCTAAATTTCGAAAATTGTTTTTCCGATTCCGCCCAAATTCGGAGGTAAGTTAAAGATAAGATGGCTGTTGTATCAATTTTATCTAAGTGTGTCCATTACTTTCGCTTAATACTTCCTAGATATAGCTAGTTTTCAACAACGGCTCGTCCTTAGATTAAATCCTCAAACAAAAAATTATTAACATTGAAAAATCGGTAATTATCTAATCAATAAGATTTCTTGTGCAGAAGAACATGCAGGATTATACATATATAAAATTACTTCGAAGAGTACATAGTTTCATCGAGTTTTTGGTATTCCGATTTACCACAATTTACCGATTTACGCGATAAGACGATATTACAAAGTTAAGTTTCTGCCAGACAAATAATTCTGAATGGCTTTATAGTTGGTAATATAATACTCTCAGTTCAAACTTTGTAGTTGGTAATACAATACTCTCAAACCGAACTATGTAGTTAGTAATATAATACTCTTAGTCCGAACTCTGACTTCACGTGATGTCAATCTTTGTAATTAGTAATATAATACTCTCAGTCAGGACTTTGTAGTTGGTAATACAATACTCTCAAACCGAACTTTGTAGTTAGTAATATAATACTTTTAGTCCGAACTCTGACTTCACGTGATGTAAACCTTTGTAGTTGTAATATAATACTCTTAGTCCGAACTCTGACTTCACTTGATGTCAACCTTTGTAGTTAACAATATAATACCCTCAGTCCCAACTCTTACTTCACGTATTGTCACCTTTTATCAAAATTTAAAAAAAAAAACAGAAAACATCTTGTGCAGATATGAAAGGTGTTTTAAACCTCTAAAAACATGCTATCCTCCAACCTCCTTAAGTTAATAATGGAATCTTTTCATAGTATATATTTATCCGTTTTTAATGACTAGTATCAATGTGTAAGATTAAGAGGTGGCTACTGTTTTCAAATATACAAAATCAGAGATACTCTTAGAGACAGATTATTTAATAAATCCACATTAAAGCTCTATCGGAATATTTCAACCAAAATAACATCTATCGGATATTCAACAATATTTCAACTAAAATAACATCTATCGGATATTGAACAATATTTCAACTAAAATAACATCTATCGGATATTGAACAATATTTCAACCAAAATAACATCTATCGGATATTCAACAATATTTCAACTAAAATAACATCTATCGGATATTGAACAATATTTCAACCAAAATAACAATATTTCAACCAAAATAACATCTATCGGATATTGAACAATATTTCAACTAAAATAACATCTATGGGATATTGAACTAGGTTTAATTTTATAATTTGATATACTAAGTATAATCCAAATCATCAAGGCCATTTTTGAAAGAATCGTAAAAATGGGAAAAATTATTCTATAGAATGACGCTAGCGGTGAGTCCATTCAATAGTGTGACGCAAGTGGTGAGTCCATTTCAACTAAAATATTGCTGTCACATCCCAGATTATACATCTGTCTTAAACATTGATGTCACATCCCAGCCTATATACCCACCTTAATGTTGCTGTTACATCCCACACTATACATCTGTCTTAAACATTGCTGTCACATCCCACACTATACATCTGTCTTAAACATTGCTGACACATCCCAGATTATACATCTGTCTTAAAATTGCTGTCACATCCCAGCCTATATACCCGCCTTAATGTTGCTGTCACATCCCAGACTATATACCCACCTTAAAGTTGCTATTACATCCCACACTATACATCTGTCTTAAACATTGCTGTCACATCCCAGATTATACATCTGTCTTAAACATTGCTGTCACATCCTAGACTATATACCCGCCTTAAAGTTGCTGTTACATCCCACACTATACATCTGTCTTAAATATTGCTGTCTCATCCCAGACTATACATCTGTCTTAAAGTTTGCTGTCACATACCAGACTACACATCTGTCTTAAACATTGCTGTCATATCCCAGACTATATACCCGCCTTAAAGTTGCTGTTACATCCCACACTATACATGCTGTTACATCCCACACTATACATCTGTCTTAAATATTGCTGTCACATCCCAGACTATACATCTGTCTTAAAGTTTGCTGTCACATACCAGACTACACATCTGTCTTAAACATTGCTGTCATATCCCAGACTATATACCCCTGTCTTAAAATTACTGTCACATCCCAGCCTATATACCCGCCTTAATGTTGCTGTCCATCCCAGACTATACATCTGTCTTAAAGTTTGCTGTCACATACCAGACTACACATCTGTCTTAAACATTGCTGTCATATCCCAGACTATACATTACTGTCACATCCCAGACTATACATTGCTGTCACATCCCAGACTAGACACCTTTCTTAAATATGTTATTTCTATTTCGTACTTTTCGTTTTCCAGCACAGGCCATTCTGGGAGACTTTTGATTTGGACCCTGGGAACCTCGAAAGGTGTATATTTCATAAATAGCTTAGTGAACGTAATAAAGAGCTAAGTGTTTTAGAGGATCGGCAGTAGCGGATTATTGATTAAGTGTAAATGAGAGTTAAAGGAGAGTTGATGAACTGAACAATTGACGGAGTCAGAGGTGAGCAGGCAACAAGATCGAGAACGGTCCGCAGTGAGTCCGCTATAGAGGAAAAAACTCCTTACGTAACAGTAGAGGACATCTCAGGATGTCGAAGGCACTTCTTCATGCTCTTCAGGAGTAGCGGTGGTAGTCAGGTACCATTCGGCTGCAATCCTTCCAGGTAGAGCTAATGCATTACGTAATACTTCCAGTCAGCTACTTTTGGATTCAAATCATCGCTCAGTTTCACTTTGAAAAAATAATGTTTACAAACTGCGAGCGTAACACGAAGCACATTTCGTTGGAGAAATGGTTGAGAGCGAGCAAACATGGACTTTCTCGACTGAGATAAATCAATTCATTCTCCCTATCTGCACTCGGTTCCTACTGCTGTATCATCAATCAATGCCATCAATCAACACCAGAATGACATTCAGTAAGAATATTTCTCAATCACTCACCACACTAGTAAACCATTGTTGGTTTGTTTTAACAATCTCTTTCGATATTAATCACATTGGTTCATTAAATCAGCTGTAAATAAAACTTAGACACTTTTCAATTTCGGAATCAATCCGTTTTCAAGACGAATAAATTATTCGTAGGCCTTTAAATTAAATAAATCATTTTATTTTTCGATTTTCCTAAAACAGGAGACAATGGTGGTTTATCCATGAATGGAGAATTCATTGTAATTTTCTTTTAAGGACTTAGGCGTGATAAAAATAAAGACTATAAAACTAACCAACAGAGCTTCTAATAATATACGCCCCCCCCCCCCACACTATCAGGATAGAATGATGCCATAAATATTAATACAAAATCATGAAAATAATGGTTTTGAAAATATTATTTGTTGCTCTAATGACAATTTCAAAAATGTCTCTCGTCATTTCATATTGATAAATAATAAATGTTGTCTATCATCACTTTTAAATTGATATGAAAGATAGGACCAGCTATGCTTTATTTGTTTAGTAGCTTGGAGTGAATACTTCTTATTTAACTTTTATTTTGTGCTTTTTTTAATGAATAAGTGATAACAATTTTTTAAGAAATTAAAATTAAAATCTTAATCTTAAAATCATAATATTTCCTATTGATATAATTTAAAAAGAACACGTGTCACGGGCTGTAATACATCTGCAATACTTAATTATCAATTTTCTATAAATATAATTTAAAAATGGACAGGGAGAAAAACATCCGAAGTAAAAATCACAGAAACCTACTTGCAGGTTCATACATATTTGATCAAAAACGAGTTTTTGAGCCTGAATATTTTTGTCATGTAGCTCATGAAATATCAGCGAAACCACAAATGCTTACAAATACTGCAATTGGACCATACAGCTGAAGAAAAATGACTGCCATTAATAAAAGGTCGACGAAAACAAAGAAAAATTAGTCTTCTTTTTTCTCTGTAGAAACATAGAGGAACCTACATACATGGAGGAACCCACATACCTGGAGGAACCCACATACCTGGAGGAACCCACATACATGGAGGAACCCCACATACCTGGAGGAACCCACATACATGGAGGAACCCACATACCTGGAGGAACCCACATACATGGAGGAACCCACATATAAAACAAAACAAAAATCATTGCTTAACTAACTTAATTTAGTTTAGACAATTGCGGTGTAGAGGATACTATACTAGTAGTGTTGTGTCATTCTGTAATCTCGTCTATTTTTATCTCCCGATCGAATCGTTTAAGGATCAACATTTATTAATCCATAACCATATTAATATAGAACCGCTATTGCTATTTTATCAGCTCTTGCAATTCTTCTCTGATCCGATTCCACCTCGAGGAAGCTGTTACTACTGTCTATCTTGGAATCTCATTAATCCAATCCTACTTGTAAACAAATCCACATGGGCGAGATTCTCATTGTTGTTTGACTGATGTCTAATTCAAAATAATTTCATGGAATGTCCGAGAATTGAATAAAGATTTCAAAATGGATAAACTTATATATTCAGATAAAACTTATGAAAATAACTATAAATTTGATAGAAAAAGAACTTTTTTAAAATACAATGTTAATACGCTTTCGAGTCCGGCACGTATAAATAAAAAATGTTAGGTTTTAAGTGAAAAGGGGTATCCGACAAAATGTATTTTTCGAAGCGTAGGAACTTTTTAGAATTAAAAGGTTATATTATGTATTAAGTGAGAAAGGTTTGTTCTTTTTCGACATCTTGATAATAAATAATTGAGGCCACTAGGAGTTAAATTAACACTTGAAGCTGGCTGTGGTAGGGATGGGATAATGATATCGGAAGCAAACTATCGATATCGAAATCCGATTGCTAACATGTCCCAGCGCTGCCTTAACAATAATCGTCTAGCTCCTTAATGCGACAAATCTGGATGTTTCCGTTTCATTCAGGGAACAATTGAACAATTTTAAATCCAAAGTTAATATATTCTCTTCTCAAAACTGAACGGTGTTGTAACTTTTTCATTACAAACAATTATTGTGTTTTTTTAAATAATACAAAGCACAGATGTGGTTAAACTATTCCATTAGGTCCATTGCGGACAAAATCATTTCCATCCTGGTCCCAAAGAGTGTAAAGCATTTGAACGATTTCGGCCATTTTATGACTTATACTATATTACCTAACATTAACTTTCCTAACTATGTATTAATTCCTCCCTGAGGAGCTTCTAACGAATTATACCTCAATGCTTTATTTAAAATTGTTTATACATTTTTTTGACAGTTTAAAATAAGTTCAAGTTATCCCTTTGTCTCCTATAAATAATATTATATTGGTAAATAATATTAAAAAAAAACCTTGAAATTCTCAACATGAAATGATTAATTCTCAGAAGTATAGCACTAAAACTAACAAACGTAGCAATGAACTATTCTTCAATTAAAACTACTAAAGGATTGTTATAACGTAAGGTGCAAATTATAGAAAAATATTCATGTACACGTCTCAGGGAACAAACAACCGGGAGGACGGCATGCAATTTTTTTGTTGGCTGCAGTTACCTTTCTGCAAGTATGGGAGAACAATCTGATCGAGCAATTACCAGGTAGGATAAGTCCTATATCACCGAAAAAACATTATTAACTAAATAATTTAATAAAAAAACATTTCTCTTAAATTTTGTTTCACAAGCTTTATCGATCATTTTTTTTTTTTTTTTTTTTTTAGAATGTTCCTAACATAAACTTAAGCCACAGCGTTCCTCTACCATTCTTAAATGATTAAAAAATTGTTTCTAATATATAAAATAGAAATTAGTTTCTCAAAAATTCCAAAAACGATTCATCTCCTACAAAGATTATACCCACACATTCGAAAGATAATAAAATTCTGAACAATACAAAACTAAAATCATCTAAATTAGACAAGTAGTAGTTTAAGAAATATTTGTTCTTTAGTTTCATAGCTCCATGTGTATTTTCTAAATACTAACCTGGGTAGGATTATTCAAATTTTAAAATCATTTTTAAACTCTCAGGGATTTTTCTTTTACATAAGTTGCCGGTAAAATATCAAATTTGTATTCATTGGGCCTCTTGCATTCTGTGCAACAAGATTGTTTGTTGGGCCTCTTGCATTCTGTGCAACATGATTGGTCGTTGGACCTCTTGCATTCAATGGAACATGATTGGTCGTTGGGCCACTTGCATTCTCTGCAACATGATTGTTTTTCGGCCTATTCCATTTTGTGCAACATGATTTCAAATTGCTTCATTTGGTGATGCCACTACAATGATTGAAAATCACAAACAAAAATACAGGTTAAGAAAATCAATTGATATGTTATTGTAAGGCGTTCGGATGTGAAATATAGTAACTGAATTTTCTTATGAATTGCAATTTATCTCACTACTGGCTTTTTAAGACTAATTTCATTAACTGTCAAAAGAATCTGTTTAGGAGATTTGTATTGTTCAGAGATAATGTTGATATTAAGTTATGGTTAGTGACTGCTGCTTAAAGGTAAAACATGTTAATTAACAAATAATTTGACATTGCAAAAGTTTTTCATGTTTCCAGCTAGTATGAGTTATGAACTTGAAATTTAATGAAAGAGTAATTATAAATTACGTAACCAAAACATAAAAATATTAAAGTGTAGTGTATGCGAATATTAAACTTTAACTAAATAAAATATCAAACTTTGGATTGTATTCATATATACCCTCAAATCTAGTAATGGCAAAGCATTGCCGGGTCTCCTTGTGTATAATAAAAGCGGGATGGATGTACGTGTTTACAACCAGTGACTCCAATTATTAACGACTATTTTTCTATTGAACAATTATTAGATTATTATTAGGACAATGCCTTGGTAAATTTATATTATTAATGGTCGTTGTCATTTAAATAAATACATTTAAAGGGTAAATGGTTGTAAATTTAAAAAACAAACAATACAATGGGCCAATTAGACAATCAGCTTTGACATGAATACCAATCATGGGGCCCGAGCAGCATTTACCATGTGTCCCGAGCAACATAAACCATGGGTCCGAGCAGCATTTACCTTGTGTCCCGAGCAGCAACACTTAGGGGTCCCGAGCAGCATTTACCATGTGTCCCGAGCAACATAAACCATGGGTCCGAGCAGCATCAATTAGAGATAAAAAATGTAAACCTACAAAGTCTTCCTCAAGCATTATTATTTTTTTTTTTTTTTTTGCGGAACATTACACTTCCTAAGAGATAGGCTTGGAAGAAATCCAATACCTCTAAAATTTCAATAATAAAAATTGATTATAAAAATTGTTACTAGACTAACGGTTCTGCAAGTACCTGATTTGGTCAGAATTACGCTCGACTGCCAGATTTTTACCCAATTAAGGGTTTTGGAGTTTAACAAGAATCGAAGAGAGCCTTATTACTAAGCCACCCGCTCCAATGCTAAAATAAATAGTCGGAAAAGCAGTTATTTTGAAATATTATAAGGTGAGACGTAATTAAAAATTATTAATTAAGAAATTAGCAATACACAAAACTAGAATTACGATGACGGATGAAGAAGCACATTTGATATTGTGACGTCATTAATATAAAGAAACTACAAGCCTAGGGCTACTGATACATTTATGATTGCATAAACTACACGCCTAGAGCTTCTGATACATTTATGATTGCATAAACTACAAGCCTAGAGCTACTGATACATTAATGATTGCATAAATAGTTTTTTTCACTCCTGAACAATATATAATGAAACGTTCATAGGCCCACCAGGGCCCTGTTTCATAATAAAGTACAAACTAATACTATTAGTCTTTTAGATTTATCTTAATTCAATTACACATACTTGTACTTTAGTATTTTTTAATTCCTGTAATATCACTAATAGTCATCCCTATCATGAAAAAAATAATTATTAGTATTATTACCACACAAGTTTCTACACTTGTACTATTAACTAATATTATTAGCTTTCATTATGAAACAGGGCCCAGGTTGTTCTGGTATAAAATAAATAAATTTAAAAAAAATCCTGACGTAATATAATCTCATCATATCTATCATCACTTATGCCATGAGTAATAAACTTTTATCAAAACTCCTCTTATCGATTTTTGGAGTCATGAAAAATAAACGAAACATTTTTTACAAATAAGTTTAATAAACATATATTTTATATATAAAAACGATTTTGTTGATAGAATATTAAAATTGTGATAAGCTTTCTTAACCCTGAAATTGTCCCTTAATTAGTTTTTTTTTTTTTCCCGAACCCTCTAAAACAGAAATAAAATGTGAATTAGTAAGTGCATTACTGTGAAAAAGAGAAAGTAATTCGTGTTGAGTCTTACCTTTTACTACCTTTGGTATTTTAAGGTTACCTGTTATATTTAATTTTACATATGAGCTATCCATTCTAAAAAGGAGCTATTTTGAGTCCGGAGGTGAGGGGCCTCCTCGTGATGTATCGTATATAAATAAAATAAAAATAAAGGTAAAATAAAAATATAAATAACGATAAAAATAAAAATAATAAAGACAATAGATAAGATGAAATAATAAGAGATGTCAGAAATCAAAGA
>NW_027111154.1:304159-306509 GCF_000696795.3 Halyomorpha halys | reverse complement strand
TGAACGTACTACATAAGGTATTAATAGGTGAACGTACTATACACGTATACTGCCCGATTTTCAAATATTTTCAGAAAGGATCACTCGTCGCTAAAAGAAGTAGGGGTGGATGTGGTTCCAATTCTGGCCCAATGGTCTAATAGCTTCTTCGGGTTGGATGTGATTTCAATTCTAGCCCAATGGTTGAAGGGCTTCTTCGGGTTGGATGTGGTTTCAATTCTAGCCAAATGGTTCAAGGGCTTCTTAGGGTTGGGAACTATTGTTACACACTTGTTGCCCACATTCCGAATCCTATGCTACTATAACATAATTACACATTTTAAAGTTGCTTTCAATTTTTTTAAGAAGTGTCTCAAACACATCCTTATAACATAAGAGGTATCATGCTCTTACTGTGGCAGTAGCGTTGATGGCCAATGCAAGGTTAAGATACGTTGAAACAAAAAGTACTTAAGTTACAATAAGACGAAAATGCGAATAGATTTATTTTAATTTTCCTGATTTATCAGGGTCCTCTTATATGTTTTTTTAGACGCAGAATACTGAAAAGCAATCAATTTTAACATCGCGTATAGACTTATTTTAACTTTTTGATTTCTAATATATTAGGGTCCTCAAATATGTTTTTAAAGACGCAGAATATGAAAATGCTATCGATTTCAAGATTGCGAATAGATTTATTTAACTTTTCAGATTTCTAATATATCAGGGTCCACTTATATGTTTTTTAAGACGCAGAATACGAAAATGCTATCGATTTCAAGATTGCGAATCGATTTATTTTAACTTTTTTGATCTCAAACATATTAGTGTTCTTTTGAATGCTAAGATGCAGAAAACATACTACTGGCTTAATGTATATTAAGGGACCCTAATATAAAAAGGAATGCAAATAAAAGTTGATATAAATCGATGCAGGATTTTAAAATTAATAGCATTACCATTTTCTGCATTTCTTAAAATAAATAAAGGGACCTTAGTAGGTTGCAAAAAATGTCGTCTTTAGGAGTATACGAATACAAATGTATTCTGATGGTTAATCATTTAATTTTTTAGAATAAGAGATAGATAAGATTATTGACTTATTATTAAAATTGACAAATACAGAAGTATTCAAATAGTTATTCGAATTGTTTTGCTCGAATAATAGATTATTCGTTATTCATTGACGAATATAAATGTTTTCAGATCATTAATCATATGTTTTTGTAGAATACTTGATTATTCATGTAAAATAATGACGAATACAAAAGTATTCGAATGGTTAATCATATGTTTTTTGTACGAATAATTGATTATTCGAGCAGGGAATTCACGAATACATAAGTATTCGTTCTCGTCAACAGAATATTTGCATACTTTAGTGTTTAGCCGACTTTTAGTAGACCGAAGCTGCCAACTAATCGTATTTCTAATTCAATTATTTGAGCATCTAATTGGAATAATAGTTAATTATTTCATGAACGAAAAAGGTTCCTAAAAGTATAGAATATGTATATACTATACATGTGCCAGGTAAAAAACCCAAAGTTAAACAAGGAATTACAGGATTCCCGAACAAGGTAACTGCAACGGCATTAGAAAGCCGAATATCCTGTTCTTCAAGATAAGACGCGAAAGTAATATAGATCTCTTATCTGCTTTTTATAATTTCGCCGTGTTGGCTCGAATTGCCAATTCATTAAATTTTTTTTTATACTTTCACATATAGAAAAAATGTCTTTTTTTAAATATTATAATATCAATTTACGTTTTAAATCGCTCGCTTTATTTGTACAGAAATACAAGGAAGGATATTTGTCCTACAGGTTACCAACCTATTTTAGTCACAGTGAGAGGTTCAAGTTGGTATCCCTTGGGGTTTCCATGAAATAAAACCCAACCGCCCAGGCCGGATTCGAATCGGATCCACTTCTCAATTCTCAATTCAAAGTTGCTAAGGTGAAGAATAAATAAATGGCGAGTAATTTTTTACTATGCTTAAAAACAAATAATTAAAAATTAAGCTTTGTAATGTTGGAATATGAATGAAAGCTCGTAGTTGATGAAGGCGTCGATAACCAAGCTTATCTAGAATGGCTGTATGGCCATAGTACAAAGATATGTCCTAGATCTTTTGTAGTATGGCTGTAGGTGCCTCGGAGTAGGGATGGGATATCGAAAGAAAAATATCGATATCGGTACCGATATCGATATCGGATAGCAATATCGATATCGATATTATATCGGACCTAAAATATCGATATTTTAAAATATCGAAATATCGATATTGAAAATTTAACGAATTAAAGTAATAATAATTATAAAATGATACCATAGAAAGATATTGGAAGACTTATATTATGTCATA
>NW_027111154.1:303027-303608 GCF_000696795.3 Halyomorpha halys | reverse complement strand
TGTATTATTGTAATATCATTATGGTATATAAGAAGAATGTTCCGATATTATTATAACAAAATATCGATATATTGTTTAAAATTATTAAAATATTATATAGGGATTTTAAAATAGGAATATCGATATTTTATTTTGATAAATACATATTTATTTTGATAGTTTTTATTATTTTAATATCGATATAGTATATAAGAACAATATTCTGATATGATTTTATCGTATCGATATTTTATTTTGATAATTACATATTTTTTTCGATATTTTACATTGTAGTAATATCGATATGGAATATAAGCAACAATACTCCGATATACTTATATCGATAAATCAATATTTTATTTAAAAATACGTACTAGAACATTGTATTGAATAATTAATAATGGAATATCGATATTTTATTTTGATAAATACATATTTATTTTGATTGTTTGTATTATTTTAAAAGCAATATAGTATATAAGAACAATATTCCGATAATATTTTTTGGAAAAATCGATATTTTGTTGAAAATAACTAAAATATCAAATAGAGATTATAATATAGGAATATTGATATTTTATGTTGATAATTACATATTTAAT
>NW_027111154.1:299656-300252 GCF_000696795.3 Halyomorpha halys | reverse complement strand
TTAGTAACAATGTCGAATATCGAAAGGAATATGAATTTATCAAAATAAAATATCGAAATTCCTTACTTTAGCTTTTCATAAATTTTATAGTTTTCATTCATAAAATAGTTTCTAATCTTCAATATCGATATTGGTAACTGTGTAAAAATGAAAAGGAACATGAATATATCAATTTAAAATATCGAAAAACTATTTTTAAGCTTTTTATAAAATTTTCTTAATCTTTTTAAACCTAATATCGATATTTCTATTTTTAAAAAATCGAAATATCGATATCAATATTATCAACAATGTTAAATACCGTTAGGAGTATGAAATTTTCAAAATGAAATATTGAAATATCTTGATAATCTTCCATATCGATATTTCACTTTAAATTTGTCTAGTACTTTTAAACAAAATATCGATATTTTAATAAAATAATATTAAAATACTGTATAAAATAATAATACATTAGAAATAGAAATTATCGAAATGAATATCACATTATCAATATTAAATATCAAAATACTATAATTAACATTTTCAGTAGCAAATATTGATATTTGGGTTAAATAATATCGGAATATGAATATATGACCTTATACATTTTTAGA
>NW_027111154.1:298064-299097 GCF_000696795.3 Halyomorpha halys | reverse complement strand
TTGTAGTATGGCTGTAGGTGCCTCGGAGTACAAAGATATGTCCTAGATCTTTCATAGTATGGCTTTAGGTGCCTGTGAGTACAATGATATGTCCTAGATCTTTTGTAGTATGGCTGTAGGTCCCTCTGAGTATAATGATATGTCCTAGATCTTTAATAGCATGGCTGTAGGTGCCTCTGAGTACAATATGCCCTAGATCTTTCATAGTTTTCGTCAATCCTTCTCCCTCACCGTAGATTACCAATATCCTTACCTAGATAGTAATCAATCATTGCCCGATATTATTCAGTAGCAATAATATCAGGGAAAAAAGCGATCTTTAACTTTATTTTATTGCTGCTGTTGCAGGGCGAACACCCAGATGGAGAACGAGGTGACGCCAGTCTACCTGGCGGCTCAGGAAGGTCACCTGGAAGTCCTCAAGTTCTTGGTCCTGGAGGCCGGAGGGTCCCTCTACATCCGAGCTAAGGACGGGATGGCCCCGGTACACGCGGCGGCCCAGATGGGCTCTCTCCCCTGCCTAAAGTGGATGGTCGGTATAATTACATTTTGTATATTTTATACTATTTTAATTATTTATGTATGTCATATTATTATTCTTTTATAAAATTATCGATTAAGATCCAATGCATCTAATATTTGACTGTATTGGAAGATTACACTGCCATAATAGGATATTACTAGGAACTCTTACTGGTATTATCTAACGTTTATTAGGAAATCGTTTGTACAATCTCCTTGATAGCATAAGAAAACTAAAAATGTAGTCCAAGTTTCCATCCTTATCATCCATATGGAGCCTAACCTGACAATACCTGTGCAACCTGAAAAATTTGATGTAATCTATAAAATAACAAAATTCAAATAGAATTATTTGATCTTATTATGCTCAAGTGAACTTAATACTCAATGGTGCAGGAGTTATGAAATGGGTATAAAATAGGAAGTTGAGACACAATATAACTGAATATACATCGATACTCAATAGGAAGTTGAGACACAATATAACTGAATATACATCGATACTCAATAG
>NW_027111154.1:281787-298014 GCF_000696795.3 Halyomorpha halys | reverse complement strand
ATCGATACTCAATAGGAAGTTGAGACACAATATAACTGAATATACATCGATACTCAATAGGAAGTTGAGACACAATATAACTGAATATACATCGACACTCAATCACCACCTTCCCCGACCTGGGGTAACGGTCCAAATTTAAAAACATAAGTCATACCGAAATAATTTTTAATTTTTTAAAAATTTAACTGATATTATTTTTCTGAATTACATGCTATCACTCAAAATAATTAATTCTCCCTTGCACAACTTTATTCCAATTCCATTACTCCAATTACTTTGCACCGTAAAAGAGATAATATTCTTTTTAAGAATTATGGTTTGACTTCCCTAAATCGGCTAAACGGGGCCTTAAGGGTGGACCAAAATCTGCCATATGGGGCCTTAAGGGTGGACCGAAATCTGCCATATGGGGCCTTATGGGTGGACCAAAATCTGCCATATGGGGCCTTAAGGGTGGACCAAAATCTGCCATATGGGGCCTTAAGGGTGGACCGAAATCTGCCATATGGGGCCTTAAGGGTGGACCAAAATCTGCCATATGGGGCCTTAAGGGTGGACCAAAATCTGCCATATGGGGCCTTAAGGCTGGACCGAAATCGGTCATATGGGGCCTTAGGGGTGGACCGAAATCGGTCATATGGGGCCTTAGGGGTGGACCGAAATCGGTCATATGGGGCCTAAGGCTGGACCGAAATCGGTCATATGGGGCCTTAGGGGTGGACCGAAATCTGCTAAATGGACTCAAATGCAAAATATTCTACTTCCAAAAAATCTTGTACATTTAACAAGCTCAATTTCATAAAAATAAAATCAAGTTTTGTTTGTATTTGTCTAAATTTGACTCTGCTGTAGAATTTGTTTTGTTTTTTTGGGACTAGCATATTCATTCATTTTAAGATAGGTGATCGATTCCTCAAGTGACCACCAAAAAATACAATACTACATATTCAAGGAAGGAAATTGAGAATTTTAAAATGTGTACTTTTTCGAAAAATTTAAATTAAATATTTAATCATATTTTGAAACATCTTATCCTAACTATTACCATGTTGTATATGGTATGAAGGAGGCTAAAATGTACTGTAAAATGAAACCCACCCCCTATATCTCACTAAATTAGGATAGCTTCTGTCCTCTAAAACTTTGTCGTTCCATATTTTTCAACCAATTTATGACAATTTTTCTAAGAGTATACCAATAGAACAACTGTGTCTTAGTGAACTTAAAGAAAATCTGAGATGATATGATCCTATAGTTATTATTTGTCCTAGTATTCAGTATAATGAATTATTATTCTGTCAATATTATGAACCTTGCAATTCATTGGCAATTATTAAAGTAGATATTTTGTATATTTTCGTCTCATTCATAACAGAACCACAAATACCCGAAATATTATTACTATAAAATTTATACTTTCACTTGCATTCCATCCATCGGTTGCGCAACTCGTGGAAGGAGCTACCAATAGAACTTTCGGAGCACTTTTTAATAGGCCCAACCTCAGCTAAAAGTTTACAACCTGGAGGGAGAAACGCCATCAAATGCCCATCTGCGGTTTCCTCATCCAACGGTACCACTTTCTACCTCGATATGTAAGAATGGTCCAGGATCTCGGCTAAAGAAGATGAGAGGAAGTCGTCCTGTCGTTAATTCAGTATCCAACTCAATGGGTCCTGCAGGATATCGAAACTCTCTTAGCTGGAAGGAAGAATTAGATTTAGTCACGTTCCGGGAGGTAGAAGCGAAGATGTTTTTGAAACACATTGACAGATAACAGACAACCCTGGCATAGACTTGGAAGTCGAGGTGATGTTATCATTTTCAATCTATTTAGAAATCGATAAATATAACGCATATAGTAGGAGTAGCTGGGTCGTTCAGTTGGTTTAGCTACCATCTCCAAGGACTCAGGTTATAATCCGGCTATAATAGATAAATTATTCATTCGGTTACTGTAGTCGTGAGTCAACACTGTAGGTTTGGGAGCCCACCCAGCCTCATAAAGTGGGTACCCTCAAATGGGGAAAAATCTGTCGGTAGAGTGAGATCATAAAAAAAATCACTTCCTTTTATAATCGGTGGTTCTTTCTGCATATATAGTAAGAGTGTATATACAGCAAGAATGCTAAAAGTTGAAAACTTTGAAATTATCACTATAACTATTTTTCTAGATTTCCCTAATTATATCGTTCACGAAAAATACCACCTGGCAGGGACATTCTCAAAGGATTAACCATCCCCAATCTTATTGTTTTAATTTAGTTAATATAATGAAACTCTGTTATTAAAATCTCTCTATATTTCAAAGTTCATTTCATTTACAAAAAAAACTTATTCTAATATTTACCATTTAAGATATTGATTACACTTTTATTTGTGAATAAACATTCACTTAAATATTTTCTCCTATATAAGTTTAGAAGGCGACAGCTGGGCAATGAGTGTATATATTAGGTCCCGTCCTTCCACCAAGGTTTATATTTATATTAAAAAGTCGACGACTAAAGTTAAACACAATCTTAATGAGTCCAATGGGTCCAATAGGGTTTTTGTGTATATCACTTATGTATATCACTTATCTATATCACTTCTGTATATCTCTTCTGGCACTAATATTAAAGTTTTTTATACAAAAAATACTACTTAGGACCATATTACAGTTATCATTAATTTTCCTTTAGCTTTGCTGAGTATGCATTTGAATTTGTCATCTTCAAGAAGTAACTGTGTTTAGGCATTACATTTTATCCATCTTTAAGATAGACAGATATAAATAGATAACATTTCCCTTTTTTCTCATTATTTCAATCTGTTGTGAAAGATAGAGTTTCTTTTCCGGTAGAAAGATACTTTACAACTTACCTTAGCGTTATCATTTAGTTGTGGCCGGATCTGGAATTGAAGAGGGGATCCAATCAGCTTATCTATTTCCAAAACCAAGCCGACCCTCAATCGCAATTATTGCAAAATGAATCATTTCATCAGTAAATGTTATAAAAGAGTTTTCAAAACACTATCGCGCTTCCAACGTTATCCTTAGATTTAGTAATTGACTATACTACGTAAAGATAGTTTTCGGTCAAATATTTCAATTCCTGAGTCATCCCCAAATTTATACAACACAATTATTTACTTTGTAATAACAATAATTATTGCTAAAATAATTAAAAAATTAAAAAAAGTAGAAAAAAGAAGACTAGAAGAAAAATCTTCATCACCATTCATAAAAGTTTTTTTTACTTATCATCAAATTCATATTCGGCATTAAATTAAGCATAATAAAACAATCCATAAAGACCTAAATGTTCTCTATGTAACCGATCTAGCCCGAACCCGATATTATTCCTTTCATAATAAAGTCCCTAACCACCCAAACCCACAAGTTTCTAACCTTGCTTCCTCTTCCATTCCTGGCAATCCTCCGAGGCGCCTGAAAAGAAGATGGCCTCGTGACCTTATATTGTAAACTGTTTTTAGAGTTCTACTACTGGGTAGTTTCTCTACATCCTGTATCATATCATTATGCCATTATGATCAAATTTACTTGTTTTATTTTTTTATACAGTTGTAAATATCAATAAATAAATAAATAAAATTAAGTATAAAATAACTCAAGAGAATAAAATTTTACTCATAAAACGAGAAATTAAATTTGAATAAACGCTTGTTGGGTTGGGTAAATAAGAAAGAGCTTTTCTAACGTCAGGTTATCTCACACGCTCTAGCAAGGGTTATTGTATTTGTTAGGTAGAATTTTGTTGTTTTAGTATTTTAAAAAAATAACCTCAATATAAGAACTTACCTAAGAGTAGAATCTCTCGATTGTGTAAGAGTGTAAGCGTACCTAAGAGTGGAATTTCATTATTGTGAAATAGAGTAAGCGTACCTTAGAGTGGAATTTCATTATTGTGAAATAGAGTAAGCGTACCTTAGAGTGGAATTTCTTTATTGTGTAAGAGTGTAAGCGTACCTAAGAGTGGACTTTCTTTATTGTTTATGAGTGTAAGCGTACCTTAGAGTGAAATTTCTTTATTAAGTAAGAGTGTAAGCGTACCTAAGAGTAGAATCAAATCTAATCAACTTAAAAAATGAGTAAACTTAAGGTTATATCTAAATTAGCAGATTAAAGATGGGCCAATTTAAGGTTAATACCTAAATGATCATATTAAACCATAAACATTAGCACAAGGAGGTGCCATCTTGCAAACACACTAATCTGATAAAATATTGATTTAATTTATTCTTTTCTTTTTTATATTTTAGATGATGAAAGAAAATTTTGAATAGTGAAAGAAAGAAATCAGAAAATATCATATAGTAAGTTACGGTCTGAGTCAGCTGACTGAGGAGATCAGCTGAGCTCACGAATAAAGAGATGTACCGAATACAATAAAGCCAGTATGTTACAGCAGTTCACACGTGTTACATCTTATTCCTTCTTCTCTTTTTTGACATTTGGCTTTCGCCGATACTCAACTGGTGCTGAAACCCCGGAACTAGATACCGGAGTAATTTTCAGTCTAAAAGAAAATTTTTTTTTCATTCTTCTCTTTGAATCAGTAACGGAATAGTGAGAAGAGCAGTTCTGAACCTGAAGAATATGAACCAAAACATCCAACCACAAGTTGCAGTCAACCAAACTTTAGCAGCAGCCATTGCCAGAAGTCTCATTAGCGCAATTTCATGCCACGACGCTAGAATGGATTAAGGTCAACCGGCAACCTCATTAAACATTAACGGCAACCGCCCAGGTTTGCAAAAACTAGAAAAATTCACTGGTGAGACCGAAGAATTAAATCATTTTTAAAAGGGGGCGATCGCCTAATGGGCCGAATAGAAGTGAAGATGACGGAGGATTTACGAGACAGCGAGGATGCAAAAGCACTGAAAGCAGCAGTAGTCTGCCGAATAAAAAGAAGTATCTTAAATCAGATTCAGGCAGATGAAGAGACCCCCTGGAGGGTCATCAAAGAAAGATTAAAAAAGGCATTCGGAGGAGGCAGGTGGGCCCCAGAGTAAGATATATTCATAATATTCAGAGAAACGAAAAAACCGAGACCGTCAAGTGGGCAGTATGCCGCAGAACTCCTGGCACGCTATAACAGAATTCAAAATGCACCCGAAGGACCAATATAAGACGGCATTCACATTCGAGAGAGGCCACTATGAATTTACAAGGATGCCGCTTGGACTCAAGAATGCTCCCATAACCTTCCAGGGCCTGATGGGCGAGCTTTTTATGGGAATAGACGAATCAGTATGCCAGATTTATATGGATGATCTTCTAGTGTTCAGTAAGAACGAAGATGAACATGTGCACCATTTACACAGCGTATTCCAGAGAATCAGACAATTTAGGCTCAAATTAACGGAAGAGAAATCATCGTTGGGGCAGGAACAAACAATTTTTTTGGGCCACACGATTTCCAGGGAAGGGGTTAAACCCGACGCAGATAAAGTTGCAGCTATACGGAAGATGGCAGTACCTTGGGATGTGAAGGGAGTCCGGAGGTAGCTGGGAACATTAAATTATTACCGGAGATTTGTGCCAGAAATGGCGGTGCATGGAGAAGCTGAAGCAGGACCCGGTGCTTGCTTTCCCAGACTTCACGCGACAATTCACTATCACAACAGATACGAGTGAGTATGCATTGGAAGCGGTATTCTCTCAGGATGGTAAAGGGGGAGATCGCCCAGGTGCATATGCCAGTAGGGCCCCAACAGAGACAGAGACCAGATACAGTGCGTTGGAACGAGAGCTCTTAATAGTATGGACAGTTGATCACTTTAGACCTTATGTGTTTGGTAGAAGATTTAGGGTACACACTGACCACAGGCCTCTGAAATGGGTGGGAATCTTCGGCTAAGATTACGCGTTGGAAGGAGCTCCTAGCACAATAACATAGAAATAAAATGTGATAGCCGATTGGTTGTCTCGAGCAATTACTGTGAGTGCAGTAGGAGAGGAGGCCGGAAAACCATCTAGGCAATTCCTGCGGGAGTGGACACCGCGAGAGGAAGAAGAACAGAATGTGGAGGAGTGAGATGATAGGGTGGAATTTCCGTCTAATGAGAGCTCGGAGGAAGGAAGACCAGTAGATATGGAGGAACTGGAGGACATAATAAACGACAAGAGGCGGCAGATTATATTGAAGACGAGGACCTCTGGCTCAAAGTTGAATGCAGCAAGTATGGGAGGAGCAATATCACGACGATTTGATCGCAGGCAGGCGTGAAGAACGACCAGATCTGTAGAACGTTGAATAATGCTTCTAAGCCTGCGAAAAAATGTCACCTGTACGTGGGAAATGAAACCGTTTGAGAGAAGATTAAGCGGCTATGGTTTGATGAACACATAGGAATGGACAGGACATTCGCCCGATGCACCCGGTGGAAACCGTTCGGGAAGACGAACGCCGACTGTCATGTATCATCAGGGCTAAATGAATCACCGCGGAATCTCAGAGACCCTGCAAGCGTTAAAGAGAAGATACTTTTGGTGGGGGATGAAGAAGAAAATCACAGAAGTCATAGGAAACTGCGAAGTTTGTCAACGCAAAACGTATGACAGATCACAAAAAGGCAGAAAAGAGGAGACACTTATCCCAGATGCACCGCTCAAAGGTCGACACTTTCACATGGAGAGGATATAAATGGATAACTATGATCTCTTCAGTAGGGCGGCAATGGCGCACCAGGTGCAGGAAAAGTCGTCAGAAGCAGTGAAATGAAATAATAAAATAACTTTATTAACAGTGCTGTCAGTTCTCCGAATGTGGTTTCAATTTTACGGGGTTCCGGGGCGCATCTCTTCAGATTCAGGTAGAGAATTCGACAATGCCATGATTCGGACAGAAATGAAGGACCTTGACGTAATATGGCATCTCAACACACCAAGAGCAGAGGAGGCATAGAGCGGCTTCATGAGTGACCATCTTCGACTATATCATGCTGACCAGTGACTGGAACCGGACATGGCAATGCCTAAGGCTATTATGGCATTCAATCATTCCATACATGCAGTTTCGAGGTTTTCACCATTTGAAATCCTCTTTGGGCTTCGAGGACACCGGCGGGACTATAAGGGCACGGCAGCAGACGGAGAAGAAATAAACAACCATGTTGCTCGAAGAAAGTTATGGGAAAGGCCCGGAGAAGAATGGAAAAGGAAAAATCCAGGAGGGTAACTCGGGGAAATTTAAAGGTCACAGAAAGGATGGGAGCAATCAAAATATGGGCGATCGTATAAAGGAAGTTGGGGTCTAACAGGGGTAAAGAGATACCGCGATACGAGCATCCATTCATGGTGATAATAATAAGGGAATACAATATTGTTACAATAGAAAGCATTAGACAACCCAAAAAGAGGAGAACTGTCCATATTGAATATTAGATTAGACTACAGAAAATTTTGATATTTATTCTATTTATTGTTTTAAGATTGTTATTGATTTTTGTAAGTATCGTATTTTTCATTCCATGTTTTTGATTTTTGTAAATATTATCTTTTTTCATTCTAGCTTGTTCATGTACTGTATGAAATGTTTGTTTAAATTTTATTATTAGGTTTAAATTATGTATTTAGTGTATATTTAAGGGATCTTATGAATTTTTAAAATGATATGTATATAGGAATTTTTTTTATTGCAAATAGTTTTTCATTATTGTTTTTGTTTTCAATGTTATTACATTGTATAGTATTAGTTAACGAGAATTGTTTGTAAACTGGTGGGGAGGTGTTACGGTCGGAGTCAGCTGTTACTTTGATGTCAGCTGACTGAGAAGATCAATGATCAAAGATACATGGAATGTATATAAAAAGATGTACTGAACCCAATAAAGCCAGTATGTTACAGCAGTTCAAGCGTGTTAGATCTTACTCCTTATTCTCTTTTTTGACAGTTTCCTTTCGCCAATACTTAACTTACATACATACATACATACACATACACATACACACATATATATATATATATATATATACATACATACATACATGGGCGTAGGCAGAAGGGAGTGCGGCTCCCCCATACAAGTTTGGGACCCCTAGTGTAAATAGTGGACTTATTTGATACATGTCTTCTTTTTGGAAACCTGCTACTTAGAAAAATAAGGACAGGGAAAGATGGTGGCGTCCAACAAATCATCAGAGATACCACCTTGCTTTGATACGAAATTAATGCTCGTAAATTTCAAAGCAAATATTTAGAAAAACCATACTTCACCTTACTTTGCATTTCACATATATGTAAGTCAAAGGAAAATCTGAAAATTAGAAGTACTTAAATTTTAATTTTTTTTTTGTTACTCTGAAAATTCCAATTTAAGCGATTGTAGAAGTGTGAAAAACAATTATAAACTTATTTCCTGCCTAGATTACAACGGTTTAACAAGAGATAATTAAGCCTTGTACAACGAAGTAGGATCGCTCTGGATGTTTCTAATAAACCACCCGGCCTTACCCATGGGTGCAAAAACCGTTTTCTCCTTTTATTAACTATCATATTCTTTCATAGTCATGGGCAGAGGAAAGGTTCCCATAGGTTTTATTTTATTATTATTATTATTTATACCAAGAAAAAAAAAAAGAAAGAAAGAAAATAGTAAACTACTTTAATACATTAATACATACGGTTTCCTCCTGTAAACATGATCAAGAAGCCAATGGTGGTGGGAAAAGATGGTGGCGTCCAATATATCATCAGAGATAAGAAATGCAAAACTGTCTTATATTATCACTGTGCGAGCCATTGGTGAACTTGTTGACGATTTAAATCCAACCGTTTCATTTAGAAATAATTTATTATGATTATAGCTAATACAAATTTAAAAAGTAATGATTGAATTTTATGAAGTAGAAATAAAATGGCATTTCATGCAATGCGGAATTAGATATCCTTCTTTTACCCAACGTTTCAAAATGAAATATATGTATGTGTATGTAAGGACGTACGTTTGTGTGTGTGTAATGGGCTGACGTCTGCTCCCCCCTTGGCGAAACCCTACGCCCATGTACATGTGTATATGTGTATGTTATTTCTTTCTGCGAAGAAAGAAATTACCTCCGTAATTCAAATATTCTGAATAAATAATTTATTTTGTTACATGGCCCATCTTCGGGTGTTTATTCTAAAAAAAAACTTACATAGCATTCGTTATCTCTTAATTATTTATACTATCCTATTCGGCGCTACTGCCCAGTTTGATGCCTGGCTAGTATATCGGCAGCAACCTCTTCATCTTCTAACCCCTGGTTGGCGCAGGTCTACTTCAACGGTTAATTATTTACTTGTATATAATTTATTTGGTTCATTGAAAAATACTCAAAAATATTTATAGATGATTTGGCATACCTCTTACTATTATAGTCATTATTGGTGAATTGGCATACCTCTTACTATTATAGTCATTATTGGTGAAATGGCATACCTCTTACTACTATAGTCATTATTGGTGAAATGGCATACCTCTTACTATTATAGTCATTATTAGTGAATTGGCATACCTCTTACTATTATAGTCATTATTGGTGAATTAGCATACCTCTCACTATTATAGTCATTATTAGTGAATTGGCATACCTCTTACTATTATAATCATTATTGGTTAATTGGCATACCTCTATTTTAGTCATTTTTCCATTTGTTTTTTTTATTCCATTATTTATTTTTAACAAATTATTTCTATTAATAATTCATTAATAGTGTGTTAAAATCTCTATTGTTTCCATAGTTTGTCGTAATCTTCTATTTATTTATAAATAAGTTGTGATTTAGCAAAACTAATGTTAAATTTAAACATTTACATAGCCTCTTGAAAAATAATACCTGTAAGGTAATAATGCTTATAAGGTAATAATAATTATAAGGTAACAATTAGCTATAAGGTAACAATGGCTATAAGGTAACAATGGCTATAAGGTAGCAATTAGCTATAAGGTAACAATTGGCTATAAGGTAACAATGGCTATAAGGTAACAATGGCAATAAGGTAACAATGGCAATAAGGTAATAATGGCTATAAGGTAATTTTCTATAGAATAAAGGGTGTTATCTCTTATAATATTAGTATCTAATTTCTGGTGTAACGACGGGAATCTGATGAATTTATTTTCTGACCTTTTATTTACTTTTTTTTAACCCCTACATGGATTGAGTTCTCATTCTGTAGAACCAGAACGAATGGTGACGATATTCCCGACCGTGTGGGCTTTAACGGCCTTAAGTTACCTTTCTAAGATAAAATATAATCAAGTAAGCCAACGGTTGTTTGACGGAACCCTTCTTGAGCTAAGAATATTTTCCAGCATCCTTATCGAGCTACACGACCTTCACAGGACAATTATTCCTTGATCGGTTGAATAGCAAAAGAAGAAAACCAGTGATAAGTAAAAACTGGAATGGACTGCCTATTTGCTAGTTTATTCTTGATATGTTTGATTTTCTTATTTTTATTTCTAATAATTTGCGAAAGTAGCATTGGCTTGAGGGAGTTGTGGCATGCGCTTGGAGTGTTGTGACATGCGCTTGGAGTGTCGCGGCCCCGTAGGCAGTTCTGGCGTGCGCTTGGAGTGTCGCGGCCCCGTAGGCAGTTCTGGCGTGCGCTTGGAGTGTCGCTGTGACATGCGCTTGGAGTGTCGCGGCCCCGTAGGCAGTTCTGGCGTGCGCTTGGAGTGTCGCGGCCCCGTAGGCAGTTCTGGCGTGCGCTTGGAGTGTCGCGGCCCCGTAGGCAGTTCTGGCGTGCGCTTGGAGTGTCGCGGCGCCGCTAGATAAACTTATTAATTAGTTATATACCCTCAGGTGGAGGACCAGGGAGTGGACCCAAACCTGCGGGACGGAGACGGTGCGACCCCGCTGCACTTCGCCGCGTCGAGGGGGCACGTAGACTGCGTGAGCTGGCTGCTGCGGCACGGTGCGGCCGTCCTCCAGGACAACTACGGCAAGAGCCCCATCAACGACGCCGCGGAGAACCAGCAGATGCAGGTAGCAAAACTTTATATATATTTATATCACTCTTGGTACTTTTAGCATTGTCAATTTAACGTTATCACACTTATTTATATGACTTCTTACCCAAAGGAATACATTATACATCTTAGACCAATTGTGAGGGAAGGTTAGTCTTTTAGTTTGAAAAGATATTAAGTATACATCCATTCAGAAAAAAACTGAAATGAAACACCACAACCTTGTTTTTTTCTTCAAACTACATATTTATTGTGAGGATTATCGCTTACTATGACAGGTACATAAACATAAAGAGAAGAAGCCAGCTAAGTCTTCTCCAGCAGACCGCGCCACCTGTCCTCGCCTTAATTACAGAGTACAGCCCTAATTTCACTAGAGGATCCAGCGCATCCTACCCTGGCTTTCTCTTGCTTTCCAAGGGAAGTCTCTTCTTCAATGTGCTACTGCCGGCAATATGGATAGAGAGAAATTCACTTGAATTATTTAGAAAACAAGGGTAATAATACTAAAGTGCGTACCGAAACAAAATAAATAATTACAGTGGGCATTTTTATAGAAGAGAGGTAATGTCACCATTCGAGTGCTAAGCCACAACCAATAGAAATAACCTCCAAGCTGCAGAGAACAAGTTAGCTCATCGATCGACTCTTACACTAGACGTACCCAACCTGAACAATTAATATTTGGAGGACGGACCAAAGAATGTCAAAAAGTTTGTAAAACACCGGGACTATTCTGCTTTATCCACCCTCGTTACAGCATTCCCCTCTCGCCTGCTCTCATTAGATATATTCCCATATTCCCCTCTCGCCTGCCCTCATTAGATATATTCGCATATAATTGAACATTTTTAAACACGAAGTGAAATCAGAGCCCTAGGACTCCTAAGCCAAACATGAGCCACCTGCGGTCCATACCTTGACTTGAGGCAAAGTGTAGGTCCCGCTCCTGAAAATTAGAGCGCTTGAAAAAGACCTTTGGGGACATTTTATAATGTATTTATCTTAAAATGTTAAATTGACACTAAAATCTCAGAAAATGTAAATGACACAAAAATATTTGCTCGAGAACCACCCTGCAGTCTACTTCCAAGGATCTGGCCAGCAGTTGTCCGCAGACTACCGATTAAAAAGTCATTTCCTAAGATAAAAAACAAAACAAAAAACCTCCTAAAATGAAATTTTCAAGTAGGAGTTGCTATAGGCTGATACTCACCGTCTGGCTTGCCAGTTACATCATATCGTTTATGTTAAATCAAAGTTAAAAAAGAAAATATTGACCTACTTGAGTGAATACGGGTGTTTCATACAACAACTTACTAAAATGATTCATTATCAGATTAAATAAGCAATCATAACTACTCAACTAAGTGCAAAATATTTAAAGAAAGTACAAACCATTCGACTTTGCGGTTAATGGGCTTGCGCAAAGCTATTACGTTGAACACAACATAACATAGGCGCTGTTGGGGTAATTAAGAGAGGAATAGAGAATCGAGCGGGGGTAGGATATCCTTTGATGTTGTAAATCGGCGATCACTCCAGAACGCCCCGGTTACCTGACATGCCGAGCACCGAAGAGCCCTGGTCGACGATGTGGTTCTTCTGCTACTCCTGCTCCGACGGCAGGAAGAGCCGTTTCTATTCCCTGTTGGGCCTGAGGTCGAGGAACAAGAGACAGCTGTACGTGGTGGAGGCGAGGTGGGAGGAGAGGCATTCCAGGAGGCTCAGATATTGTCCGGTAAGCAAGGACGACATCTATTGTATCCATTGCGTCACCTTTGTTTTCAGCTTATCTTTAAAATTCCATCAGTCTAAACTTATAAATTATCTAGTTAAAAATACTTATGTTTTTTCAATGAAAATAATATAGACATATAGAAATTCAATGGAGAAAAAAAACAATACTTTCACAATACTGGTTATTTAAAATATTTAGTTTAGTGCACCAACAGTCAATGTTCCAAGTTTTAGTCAAAAATCAACCTTTTATGTGCAAAAACAAATATAGGTCTCAGAATCTTGCAACTATCGTTTTAAAGCATAATAACACATCGCTGATTTTGTTAAATTATTGATTTTTTAGGCAAATTTTACAAAGAAAGTTTTATTTGACGTATTCTATTGATTGCAGCAAAGACTGTGTGATATGCTTACTAGCTGAGCCAGTCAGTAGGACAACAGTAAAGAAAAAACTGTAGTCAATAGCGGTTAGTGAAATAGTATGGTGAAGTAGTCAATAGTTAGTGAAATATGCAAGTAGATCTAAACTTTGTTTTTCTCATGCATTTTTTTTTTCAGCAGTGACCAAGTTGTTCAATCAATAAATGAGCATATTGTTTGTTTAGCTGTTAAGTTCACAATCTTTACATGTACTTTCAGAAGTCACAGGACTCGTTATAAAGTTATAAAACAACAGTCCCTTCAGCAGTTGATTAGACCAGCGCCATCTTTAATCTACTGAGCCCGTTAACTCTAGCAGTCCAAAAATTAAAACGAAGTACAAGCTGAGAAGTAGGATTGCTTTAAGACACATTCAGCTGTTTATCGCACATGTTGAAGAGACTCTAGAGAACTAATTCATGATTGAACTAATCAGAAATTAAAAAATCCTCTAGTAAATTTTGTAGTTTTTTTTCAAATATTAAATAAATTAATAACTTGAACTAGCGTTTTTTTTTTTTTTTTATCCAAAGTTGTTATTAAGAAAATAAAGCGCTACCCACTTGGTCCAGCCAGTGGCCACTGTGAACAGTGGACGGGGTACTATCTTCTTTAGTGAAGCGACAGATAAACCAACGAGGCGCGTTCCGAAATGATGATGTGGCTTGGAGGCGACGATGGGTCAACATATCGACATCCAACCTTGGGGTCCGCAGAGCCTTGTAGTTACTACGTATCCTAGTAAGATGATTGTGATTTGAAACAACACCTCCACCATCGAGTATGATGAATATACTTTATATATTAAGCTGCTATTAGCAAATATGCATCTATATATTGGGAAAGGAGATGATGACCGCTATGACGTTAGGGGGCTACGCCCTGGAGGACCATCCTTTGTCCTGGAAGAGCACAATGGCCGGCCTTGAGGACATTGTCACAGGACGTTCACACGGAGTGTCCTGCAGGGAGGTCCTTTTCACTTCCAAAGTCTACTTTTCTTCTATTTACCTATCCATCGAAGGCTAATTTCGGTACAACAAAGCTCATGTATACTACACATCTCTATCGGATTAGGGTGGGTGTAGGGTTCGATCACCCTGCCGAGTCTACTGCAGTCCTCTCTATCCTTACTGTAGGTAGGCTTTAGCTGTTTGTCCTGAGGATACTGTTCAGTTGTCGATAAAAACAATTTTTCAAACTAATTATGTTAAAATAAATATACAAACATAATGATAAGGCTGGATAAACTCGACGGTTCAATGTCGATATGACCACACAGTGTTACCAATAATAGACGGGCTACTGATTATTTTATAAATATTTCTAACTTAGGTCTATTATTTTTAATAATATATATATTTTAAAATCATTATTTCACGGCCTTAGAACAAATAAGAAAATTAAATATCAGCTGCTGAAAGACTATAATGTATTAGTTCTTAGTGCTTTGTTTGTGTTTTACCTGAAACTGTAAAGGCTTCGATGCATGGGTACTAAATCGGGCACTTTTTCATTTAATTTTTTATGGTTCTCTTTCTGGGCATTTCTATATTATTGAGGGAGAGGAGGGAGTAGCCTAGAGGTAAGCAACCTATTCTAATCACGGGGAGGGTTCACGTTGTGGTTGCCTTGAGCTGCCAAGCTCTAGTTCCCCCCACATTCCCAAACAATAATTTTTAGCGCGTAAGTCACCATTAATCTTGCGACATGCCCAGCTCACTTCAGTCTTGGGGGTTTCACATTGTAAGATTACACATAGGATTACATGGTAAATCATATTTTTTATTATATGTAAATTATTTTTGTTTCGGATAACAATAATGTGCATAATAATAATGTCCTTAAACATTCATAGTTATACTGTTGCACTTAATCCCTCCAAAAATTAATTTTTTCCTTTTCAAGTTCCCTTTAGTAGATATTTCTAAAGGGTCTTTCTTTAACTGGCAAAATATCCCCATCCCACAGGTGTCCTTAGATATTTGTACTATAATAAAAATACTCTTTTTAGATGATATATCATATTTAAATGACAATTCAATACATTTAGTTTAATTTTTTTTTAATATATTTTGTTTAGTTTTTAGACTTTTAAATTTTGAATAAAAAACAAAACATTTTACAGCTTGAAATTTTCCTCCCTCAGCTAAATTATATCAATTATCACATCTTTTGTGGAAGGTGAACTGTAACTGTGGCAACTTTGCTACAAGCAGAAGAAACCTAAATGGTGTATTGTGCTGTCAATTAGAAAACACACTTCGTTTAGATTTTGAAAGAAAGCTGCATCGAATTTGATATTTAACATGAGGCACATATTTGAGAGTGATTAATGTTAACGCTCCAGATATCGGGAAGGATATTGGGAAAGGAGAAAGGGATTCGTTAGATCAGCTCTTTATTAATCCTTATCTCTCATCTAGTGGGGGGGGCACTTGTATGATCAAATCTTATCCTACATTCAGTTTATGTTTTATTTTTAAAATCATTGAAATGAAATAACATTTAATTTCATTTGTGCAATGTAGATCTTGAAAAGGTCATTGGTTAAATATAAATCAAACCAAAAGCCCCTCAAACAGCAAGTGCTATCATGGCTTTAGTTCGATAAATCCATTTTAAAGTTACCGCTCTCAGCGGTCAGTCACGGAACTAAGGCAGCGGTTTAAAAAAATGAAGATCACATCCCTTCCGGAGACGTGCGGAACTATGAAATTCACCTCCAGAGGGCGGTTATGCAATGACATAGTAGGCTGGCTAACATAACTCAGCAATGGGAAGTGAAACCACTAGCGCATCTCCTCCATAGTCCAACATTTTATTTTATTTTTGGAAATAACCTCACCTTAGCGATTATAGTGAAGATAAACAATTTGAGCTGTTCATCTCTTGGTATAGCCCACAGCCGCAGTTCTCGCTAAATTCCTTGGAGATCAGCACCACAAGCTGATCAAAATCATTGCCAAATTTTCACCTTTTCTTAAAAAAAAAAATATATTTCATATTTTGTTAACATTTCTACTACCCTCCTCCCCCAGAGCATTGGAATGAATTCCATGTAAGGGGATTGAAAACGAATCCCTTATTAA
>NW_027111154.1:277897-280067 GCF_000696795.3 Halyomorpha halys | reverse complement strand
GACTACAATTCCCAGACACTACTCAGACCCAAATAGACTACAATTCCCAGACACTTCTCAGACCCAAATGGAACTACTACTCCCAGACACTACTCAGACCCAAATGGGGTACAATTCCCAGACACTACTCAGATCCAAATGGAACTACTACTCCCAGATAGACTACAATTCCCAGACACTTCTCAGACCCAAATGGAACTACTACTCCCAGACACTACTCAGACCCAAATGGGGTACAATTCCCAGACACTACTCAGATCCAAATGGAACTACTACTCCCAGACACTACTCAGACCCAAATGGAGTCTAGGAAAATAAACTGTTCTGACATACTGATGTCAATGATTTAGCTCACCAGTAATTCGAAGAGGAGCCTAGAATTCGAATAGCTATTAGTTGACAAATAGATATTAGGATAATATTCTATTAAACACAATCATATTTAAAAGAAAACAACTTATAATATATTTTGCTCTTCTGTAAGATAGTGGTCGAACAGGCTGATTCTCACCAACATGCCAATAAAAGCTGCGTTTCTAGTGAGTTTGTTAACAAAAATGGTGAAAAATGTCAGTGGCAGAATTAAAAACATTACACTTGTTTGTACCTTATACTTATATATATTACAGTTAACCTTACATTTCAGTGCCTCAACGTCCTGGTTCAGCATGGTACCTCTCCGGATTACTCAGAGGAAGCAAGGATATACGGCAGGTTTCACGGCTGCACTTGCAGGGTATCGGATCCCAGTAACAGAGTAAGTTTATATTTTATTAAAGTCAATAGAGAAGTAATTATATATGTCCTATTGTCTCAGCATCGGTTTCAATGTTCTATACCTCCAATCATTTTTAGCACTAAGATTAAAAACGTAAGACACGAAAAAGTACCTTCGATGGATAACTTTTAGTACTTGGTGACCGATCAGGTGAAATCCCGTTACCTAGAAGGATCTAACCAATGAGTAAGAATCGGGAAGGTTAGAATAAGGTCTAGGTATACTAAATGGGATGGAGAAGATGGGTGGGAGGGAGGAGGTGGCTGGGAGTAAGGAGGTAAGTGGGTGATGAGGGGTGAAAATGTTACAGGGATTGAGGGTTTGGAAAAGGTTTTGGAAAATTGAGGGTTTACAAGAGTTTTTGGAGAGGAAGTATAGGCTGTATTTAAGTACTTGCCTCCGTTGAAAGCAAACATACGGCCGGGATGCCTAATTTAAGTACGGCTTTTGTAATAGAAGCAAAGTCTAGGGAGAGTGAAGTCTATTTTCAGAACATTTCGTAGCTTCTGCATAGTATTTAAAAAATATATTTGGATTTTTTCCCTTTGAATGTTTTCGGCTAGAATGAATGATACATTATTAATTGTTTGGATTGCCTTGATTTCTTTTTTAAATTTAAAAATAGAGCATTTGCAGTACGGTCAAACTACCGGATCCCGCCTTTAGAATAGTTAGGGGAGCGATGATTTGTAACCATCACAAATAATCTTTCAGACTGTCCTGCGTTACTAGTTCTATCTAAGAGGAATCTGTCAGGTGGGATATATGGATATAGGAATCTATTATCTGTTAGGTGGGATATATGGATATAGGAATCTATTATCTGTTAGGTGGGATATACGGATATAGGAATCTATTATCTGTTAGGTGGGATATATGAATATAGGAAACTGTTAGGTGGGATATATGGATATAGGAATCTATTATCTGTCAGGTGGGACATATGGATATAGGAATCTGTCAGGTGGGATATATGGATATAGGAATCTGTCAGGTGGGATATATGGATATAGGAATCTGTCAGGTGGGATATATGGATATAGGAATCTGTCAGGTGGGATTTATGGATATAGGAATCTATTATCCCTTAAATGAGAATCCATCTCTTAGTTTACTAATATTATTGACATCACCCCAACTGTGTTAGTAATTAATTTATTAATTAAGAAAGAAGATATATTTTAGAAACTTTTCATCTTTCCTGCTTATAATTATGTAACTAGGCATTATTTTACTATTTTTAGTAGAATATTGGCTAATAATGTCTGATATTGACTAATATAGTCTAATACTGGCTGATATGGACTGATATTGTCCGACAGAGGCTTCATTCTGTCTCTTTTCTTATAATTAGTATTAGACTGATCAGTTCCATTCAATAATTAGCACTAG
>NW_027111154.1:275672-276227 GCF_000696795.3 Halyomorpha halys | reverse complement strand
CTACACACTGCCCTTCTTAGGTACACTACACACAGCCCTTCTTAGTTACACTACATACTGCTATCCTTAGATATACTACACACTGCCCTTCTTAGTTACACTACACACTGCTATCCTTAGATATACTACATATTGCCCTCCTTAGGTTCACTACACTCTGCCCTCCTTAGATACACTACACACTGCCATCCTTAAGAACACTACACACTGCCCTTCTTAGGTACACTACACACTTCCCTCCTTAGGTACACTACACACTTCCCTCCTTAGGTTCACTACACTCTGCCCTCCTTAGATACACTACACACTGCCATCCTTAAGAACACTACACTCTGCCCTCCTTAAGAACACTACACACTGCCATCCTTAAGAATACTACACACTGCCCTCCTTAGGTACACTACACACTGCCCTCCTTAGGTACATTACACACTGCCATCCTTAGGTACACTACACTCTGCCCTCCTTAGGTACACTACACATTGCCCTCCTTAGGTTCACTACACACTGCCATCCTTAAGAACACTACACACTGCCCTCCTTAGGTACACTACA
>NW_027111154.1:273911-275032 GCF_000696795.3 Halyomorpha halys | reverse complement strand
ACACTACACACTGCCCTCCTTAGGTACACTACCCACTGAAGTGGGTCAACGACATCACCTCCTTGACTTATTGTAATAATATTTAATGACAACCTTTGACGTTTCAGTGCTCCTACGCGGACTGCGTCAACTACCACGAGACACGGGAGCCATTCTACCTGCACACGAAGGAAAACCCCTACATGACCCCCGTGGAGCACCATGACCCGTTCTACCTGCACCGGCCCGGGGACAGCCCTGGGTACCAGAGGGTGCGCCAGCTGTTTGGGGGCCCCACCAAGGTCCCCCGGGACCAGGTGCCGTCGGTGCCCCCTCCACCTCCCCCGCTACAGGTGCAGCTCTCCTCCTACCAGCAGCTCAACACTACTACAGGTGAGTCAGTACTAATATAAGGCTCCTTAAATAGGAGCAAATTTTAATCAAAACACACACCTCTAAAAATTAAAAATTCTTAATCTTCTAAGGTTAGCTCTTCTAGTCCTCCGAACAATTATAGGAGAGGTTTGAACGGTCAGTCCTCCAATTTTATTTTAAGGTTTCAATTATCTTCGAAAATGTTTTATTTTTGGAGGCGTATTTTTAAATATCCAACATCCTGTGCTAACAAGATAAAAATTTAATTGAAATAATTATTCTAAGCTTAAAAGCAAGACCTGAATACAGTAAAAACGTTTTTGGCGAGAAATGTATGAATATAAAGTTTAGATGTAATTAGGTACAAAAACACTTCTCTGGGAAGTAGTCAAACATTATAATGTAATTAATTCGCCAAGTCTTTCTTATTTTAAAATGTTTTCTGAGACTTCATTAAAATCAACATCAATAGGTAGTAGTGATCTTTATAAACCATTTTATTTACATGACACTTGTATTTTTTTCTCAATTCCTAGAGCGCAGTGATAAGTCCGTAGGGACACTAATATGTTTTGACCTAGTATCACAAAAAAAAAAAAAGGTTTCAGTGTAATGGGTGATTCGAGGAGCGTAGAATCAGCTTGTTTGATTGCAAAATGAACATCATTAGAGGAGAGCTGGCTGCTAGGCGGCATTATGCCATCACTAGAGGTGAGCTCGCTGCTAGGGAGCATTATGCCATCATTAGAGGTGAGCTGGCTGCTAGG
>NW_027111154.1:271813-273251 GCF_000696795.3 Halyomorpha halys | reverse complement strand
CACTAGAGGTGAGCTGGCTGCTAGGGAACATTTTGTCATCAGTAGAGGTGAGCTGGCTGCTAGGCAGCATTATGCCATCACTAGAGGTGAGCTGGGTGCTAGGGAGCATTTCGTCATCATTAGAGGTGATCTGGCTGCTAGGCAGCATTATGCCATCACTAGAGGTGTGCTGGCTGCTAGGCAGCATTATGCCATCACTAGAGGTGAGCTGGCTGCTAGGGAGCATTTTGCCATCATTAGAGGTGAGCTGGCTGCTAGGCAGCATTGTCATTGTTCACTTCCTATTACCTTAAGATATTGGCAACTTTTATTTAATAACCACATTATAATACAATAGAGAGGTTCACCCTGTTTTTCCAATTTTTAGCTTCACCAAAGTAAACCTATAAAATTTGTAATTTCACTTACGATTTGATTAGAAAGAGCTGCAGAGTCAAAATCAGGGCTTACCTAGAAAAGAAAAGAAAATGAATAAATAAAAATTTAGAGATAAAGCAATACGTTTATAAAAGATTTGTCAATTCAATATTACTAAAAATTATTTTATTCTAAATTAGTTATGCACTAATAATATTATTGATCTAAAGAAATTAATTTAGTCTCATAGACAACAATAAACAATAACCATCTCAGGATGAGTATTATCTTCCAGCCACCTGATTTGTTAGGGATACTCCTTAGGCAAGAAGCACTTGTCAAACCACGATCACCCTCATAATTTAAACTTGTCAAACCCACTCATTTTATACTTTAGTAGCGATGCATAAAATATACTTTTGTAAATAATTTTAAAAATTAGTTAAAATTTAAATCAAATTTAGCACAGGAACTCATTTCTTGCGGTCCTAAGACTAATAATTAGCTAAATAATTTAATTAAGTAACAAATTAGGAATTTTTCTTGTTTATCAATTTTTATAATGAAACCAATTAAATAACATTAAATTATGCGTTGAATGAGTACCATAATGTAAAAATTCCATCAAGCGGTATGGTCATAAGGCTCCTATTGTGGTAGCGTAGGACTTGAGGCCAGCTTTTGGAGCCCAATAACAAATAAAGCAGGTGATTAATGGCAATAGCACATGATGGAGTTCCTACCTTATAATACTCATTCGATGCACAATTTAATGTTATTTAATTTGTTTTATCATAGTTTTTTTCAATATCGTCTAGTGTTTAGATTTTATTAGAGAACAACTAAAAGAAAGACAGAAAATTTCATAATGCATTGCTTTATCAAACTAATTAGCTTCTTACTAACCGTTATAGGACCGCCAGAAATTAGTTTTAAGTTTAAGTTCATATATAATAGTAATGATTTTCAAGTTTAAACTCATATATAATAGTACTTATCACTATATCTCAGTACTTGGCAAAATAGTACTTATCACTATATCTCAGTACTTGGCAAAATAGTACTTATCACTATATCTCAG